>NW_020539724.1:8064317-8146362 GCF_003426905.1 Ctenocephalides felis | reverse complement strand
ATAAGGCGCAAACCTATGATGACCAGCCTTAAGCGCATGTAGTGGACTTCCTGGTCCAGCCAGGCCGGAGTAATGTGAAAACAATGGCTGGATGTTGAGCCGCTAATGCTAATTGAGCATTAAAAAGCTGATGTCCAGCAGCTAATTGGTGACCGAATAGAGATGACAGTGGTGGAGCAAATGCATGCCTGTCATGTGGTGGGTAAAGTCCTGGTGGGTAGAGATAAGGTAGCAAATGCGGCGGTGGATGGATCGGCGGGCCAACACTTATATTAGGGGCTGGGTAATCCGAGTTCGCTCCTGTTATTGTTGAGCCAGAAGTATTGTGAGACTGTGGTGAAGACCTTGAAGCAGGACGGAAACCTTGGCTGCTGCCGTTTACGCTGCCTGAGCAACTAGAATCACTACCGTCGCCACGTTCAGAATCGTCTGCGTTGTGTTGCTGAAGACGCCGTCGGATTGCATCTTCTGAATCACCAGACAAATTGAACCAGGCTGAAAGAAAAAATAAGGTTAGTTGTACATCAATTTTTCTTGTAATTTAATATACTGCACTCAATCATAATATTATTCACATTATTATATAAAGAAATAGTTTTCAAATTATTATTTGGCTATTTAATAGGATTCATACAAAATGATGAAAAACTTGTGTAATTAAACAATTTAGTAACTATATTATAAATATAGGTACTAACCAGAATGTGGATGTGGATGTCCAGGTGTCAAATGATGTCCAGTTGGCAGCATAGGACTTTCTGACGTGCCAACCACGTCGAGCAATTTATCATCATCATCACCTAGCCCGGGCGAATTTCTCGAAGGAGCTCTATGCATTCTTCTATCTCCGCCTGGATCAGCAGGTCCACGAGAACTTCCTGTCGTTGCTGGAAGTTTTTCTGATCCATCTGAATGTCTTTGAGTGGCCAGCAGCGCTTGTCTGGAAGAGATGAGACTAAAAGTTAAATAAAGGTTTAACAATATCGAAAAAAACATAAAATTAAAAATATAGAAAAATTTTAATATATATTTAGTAAGAAATGATAAGAAAATTAATAAGGGAATAATTGCAGATAGGCTGAATATTTTGTTGTCATACAATAATCTCCTATAATCAATATACATATATCTATTATGCTATATGTCGTTTAACAAGGTTTATTGTCACACCAAGTGTAGCAAAATTATTTTGATCGTTTAACCCTTAACTAATTCTCTCTAGCCAGAAGCGGTCGTTGATTTCCGAACAACGGAAAAGGGTTAAAGCGATATCCCAGGGGAAGGTTTCGTTGTGGAGAATATCTAGTGTAATAGCAAGAGGCTTCCCGCTGGTGTGTTTTAGCCTAACCGCAGAATTTGGCCCCGAAATGTGATCATTAAATATATATAAAATATACATGGTTTGCTAATTTGGCAGTGTGAGAAAAATAGTATATAGATCGGCGCGATTGTAGTCAAACGGCATGAGGTATAATGTAATGAAACAAGATTTCGATTCTCATCATATATTTTTATAATAACCGTGTCTGATATACAGTATTGATTTTTAATCAGTGATCAATTTTAATTTTCTACGCATATTCTCTTGTTGTCTTCGAGTGTTTTTCCTTTACCAATAATTACACGGTTCTAACAATGCTGCGTTCAAGTGATTAAAAATATAACTCGAATGTTCTTGCTTATAATTATTTTTTCGTACGAGGCCAAACTACGAAGAACAGTTTCCCACACGTCAAAAAATACTTTCAATTGTAGCAATTATAAGCAATTGATTCAGACAGCAGCCGAGCTGTTTTGACCACCCATGGCTATTTCTGTTATTGTGTTCGTGGAAGGGTTGAAATAATCTTTGCGACTTGGAGTACGTGAGAAATAGTCTGCGGTTGAATTTGGAGAGGAGGGTAGAGGAGCAAAATCTTAAATAGGCGCACAAGAATTAAAAAACATGCAAATGATTCTATAGGTTATTTACCCCTGGTATGGAGTATGGTTTGGATTGGAAGCTCATTAGCTTTAATCGATTCGCATTATTAGTAAAGTCGAGAATAGCCCAAGTATCGAGCAATCGCGATCGTGTGGAGTCCGGCGTGAGTACCACATATGTACAAGACAATGATTTGTTAGATGGACATAAGAGATTATTGAGAGATAACCAGAAAAACCTATCGTTTCCGAAACGGTATTATCGTTCTAAAGTTGCTTGTTGTTTCTAGTAATCTACCGAGATCTTTAGAAGTTTCTCGGGTTTCATAGTTGATTGTTACGTTTCCTACTGTTAAGAAGGGAGGGCCAGATATTAATTAACTTGGCAAAATTAATTATTGTAGAAATTTCAATATGGTCACCTGATTAGATTAGATGATACAATTATTTATCTGACTAATTTTGGTATTAGTTTTACACAATGTGCCTATGAGACTATGTACCATGGCTTCCTATCCAATGTTCCTTTTTCGCCTTCAAAGCGATCGCGGTTTAATTTTTCTTCCGATCGCTCAGCGGGCGTTTTGCGCAGTCGTTCGAAATTAGACTGGCATTTTCGTTTTAAGTAATAAATTACAAAGCATTTTACATACGAAGCGGAACGCTTGATGACAGGGAGCTATCGGCGCACACGCTGGGCGTAACCTCACATGTGCGCCGATGGATGGTTGCAAACCGCTCGCGTATTCCGCTGTCGGGGCGACAATGTCAACTTAAAATCGCTTAACATTTCAATACCAAAGGGTGCAAATTAATACACACACATACACACACATATATATATATATATATATGTGTGTGTGCGTTACATCAATAAAAAATAGCATGACTGTTTTTTTTTTTCAATTTATTTATTTAAAATGCATACGTTTTCAACTAGCATCTTAGCCTTCATTCAGTGCTAATCAATTTACTATAAAATTCAAAAAAAATGTATCTATATATATATTATAAGCGTATCGATTTATATGGGTCAATATTTAAAAGTCTGGGCACACATGATTTTGGACTGGATTTCGGATACTAGGTTTCAAAATAAGATACTTTGCTGAAGAAACTATACCTCTAAAATGAATTCTGATGTCCGTGCAATGACCCAAAAATAAGGGTTGAATTTTGAAAAATTCCATTTGTCCCCCACTAACCTTGGAAATCCGATTCACCCATGCCCCTGGTTCATTCCCTGAGACCTCTCCTAACCGGTTTTTCAACATTCAACTCATCAGAATTCATTTCAGAGATATGGTTTCTTCAGCAAAGTATCTTATTTTGATCACTAGTGCTCGAAAATCATATATGCCTGAGTGACCTTTCAATCGACCCGTCTAATATGTATATTTAATAGATAAATCCTAGTTTCTTCAATAAACTGATATGTTTCTTTTCCGAACTATTAATCCAATAAATAATAAACCACTTGTTTTTTTGGAGATATTTAACTAGAATGTAGAAAAATATAAGAGCAAAAATTATTTATATTAATTTGATTATTTATTAATCTATTCTGTTTATATAAAAATAATAATATAATATTCAAATTTTGTAAGTAAACCCAAATTTAAATATTCTTAAGTAATTCTTTTCACAATGTGCTTTTGACAAAACATAATACAATCAATATTGCAAGTAAATTATTTTTGCTTCTGATGTATTGTATTTTTAATACATTTTTTAAAACAAGGTAAAATTCATTCCTTTAAAGTTTTTTTATATTCTGTAATCAATTCATAATATTGTTATTTCATAAAAAAAAAAAATATTAAATTATTTCTCCTTTTGTTTTTTTTAATATATTAATTAGATTAGAATTAGACCCCCGCCCCATTGGGGGTATCTATTAATTTGTAATCACTATTTTACGATATACTTATCAACATTCTCTGCTTAATGTAATAATATATACAAGCTGCAGATTAAAATTAAATATAAAAAAAATTAATAAATGTCTTGTTTCTTTATTATTGGATATATTCAACAAAATGAGCAATATTGATCCCATACTGTTTGTCCATCTCTGATATTGTATTTGTAGTTAGATTGTTTAGGAAAAAATCTTAAGGTTGCTGCAACACTGAATCATTGTGAAAATAATTTGATTTGATTCTATTATCTCTAATTGTTCTATTCTATTATCTGACTAATTAGGCTATAGTTAAAAATGTGACAAAAACAACAATTTAAAGTCCCAGAAAGTGTGTGCCACCTCATTAGCATTCCTTTCACGAATTCATACCTCATTGATAGTCTCCGTGAGGTGATATTATTTGCTCGAGGTTGTTTGTGTCGGTTTTGTTATTTTTTAAGGTCACCACGTCCCAGCGTGGTGACTTGATTAGGGTTGGCGTTTTCGTATTAATTGAAGGGAGTCTCTCGATCAGTCGCAAAACGCCCATACGTCTCCAATGCTCAAACCATTTTCGTTGGAAACAGCCACCTAGGTACCACGACTGATTTTGCTCAAATTAGCATTTACAACGTCACCAGGATGAGACCATGACTAGAATGATACAGGGGAGGATTTTGGAATTCAGATGATAGAAGATTCTATAAATACTGGGCAATAAGACGTTTTTGGAGGTCATATGATGTAAACTTTACTTTTTTTATCCAGAATCTCATTTCTATGTATAACTACAACTAACAGACTTCCTCCAAATTCAAGTAATCTCGAAGCAATTTCAATTCTTGTTCGGCCAAGTATTTTTGGGATCTAAGTGCACCTATATAACCTTTGAAATTAGATCAAGTCGATGTGTAACAATCACCCCGAGGTTCAAACACACGTTCGGATGTATATTACTGAGAGGAATCAATTTGAACGCGAAATATACGTCCCTGGAGAATAGGGCTTCAATATAAATGCTAAACGAAGAACCCACCCTTATAGTCTTAACCGACAAAAAACCCTTGATCCCTTAAATATATGCCGAAGCGCTAACTGCTGGCACGCGCTAGGAAGGCTAAGAAACTCCTATAATAGTTCTATATTTATCATATTGATTATAGGTTTTTGATATTTTATACTTTGTTCTATTTTTGTTACATTCAATTTTTACCATAGAGCTTAACTAAATGATTTACTATTTATATATTCAATTGATACTCTTGTAACTTACATCATTATCATTTTATATTTTGTTCAATTAGAATAAATTTTCCCTATTTTATCAAATCAAAATAAATGCATTTATTCGAGTTAACAAATATACAGCAAAGTATACTAATAACTAGCTAAATAGTTAAAAGAATAATTTTATAAGTAAAAATGTACTTACTTTTTTTCTCTTTTTCCAGCCCCTGTGTCTCTGAATCCTTTTGCAAAGGGATTGTTATCAATTTTTAATTGTGTTATCTGAAAAAAACACAGAATTTAATTATAAAATTCATATCATAACTATTTTCATTATATTGCTAATATAATAAATTAATTAGTATGTTAAATTAGTGTTAGTATTTAATATATTTTCGAGCAAATCTGAATTATAATATTCATATTTATTATACTTTTTCATTAAGCTATTAATTTAATGCACTACTAATCATTAATTATTGTACTATGTTTTTTTAATATTACCTCAATGTTAAAATTTATTTTTAATTTAATATTATTATTTTTAATATATATTACATATTATTTTTCTTTTAATTTTTATTTTAATATTATTATATTTGTATATTTCAGATACAAATTTGAATTATAATATTCATATATTATACATTTTTCATATTGTTTTACTATAATGAATTAATAGTATGTTAGTTATTAATTTCCATTATTACTTCAATATTTATAATTTCATATCTTGTTTTAAATTTCAGATTTGAAATTTGAATTTAGCGCCAATGAAGTTGGTCATCCTAGGCGGTATCCTAGCGGACAAATTAGGAACTATGCGGCAACACTAAATTTGCATAGTCGGCACTTGACATTTGAGGTGCGCGTTAGTAAAGAAAGTGAAACTAAAAGTGTTAAAATTCGGTAAAAAATCAAATATTTATGGAATAATTGTTGCAGATTGATGGTGATTGAAAACTGCGTCTGTAGAATCATATGAAGGTGAGTTTTTAAAGATTAATTAAGATGTATTAAGCATTATATGGTAATGCATTTTTTGCAACTTAGGGTTGATCATAAAATGGCCGACATTTTGTTTGTCGCTTGTTGCAAATACTTAAATGTTTTTGAAACCCAATATTATGTTGATAAATGTACTTAAAATGTTTAATAATAGTTTTCAACAATGATAATTTAGCTCGAATACAAATATCGAGAGAAATGTGAACAAAAAAATGCATACCAAATATTGCACATTATTTGTATGAAGTGATAATAATCATACGTACCAAATTGTATTATTATGCAGTATTCATGTTTTATTTACAAATTTAGTTTATATGGTAATTTTTATAAAAAAAGCGAAACAACACTTAGAAATTTTTATTTTTAGAGAAAACACGGTTTGAAAATTCTGTTCAGTATGATTAGTGTTTCTAAAACTTTCTTATTTTTTTATAACATTGGCACCATTGAATTTTGACGTTTAAAAATATTTGTGACGATTGGTGTGCGAATTTTAAGAAAATATTTTTTGTGAAGATATGAATATTATTTTTTATAAATGTGTTGTTGGAAATCTCAAAATAATTGTACTTGCAATTTTCAAAATTGTTACCTTTCATTTTGGTAAGCTGTGACGGCTATGAATTCTGTTTCTTTGAAAACATATGTCCTAAATGTTGAGTACGGCAACTTCAATATATCATTTGCTCGAACCAGATGAAACCTTGGCTGATATTTGTGCATTGAATCAGGATTGTCTGTAACAAGAAAAGATTGATATTAGTCTATGATATGAGACAATTATAAAAAACACATTGAATAATATCTGTGACAAATCAAATATAAATGCATATTTTTTTGTCGCAGGCTGAAGGATTGTTCTCTCCCAGAATTCAGTTGAAGAAGATCTCCTAACTGCTCCAGACTCCAAAATCCATAACAATTATGGAGCCATACTATACAGCCAACAAACCCCTTTCCCAAGCTATTTAATACTTCCTGTTAGTTTTATACAAAATAACTACTGATCAGATTGTATGATATGCATAAATGTTTGCATTTTTTCATATTATGATATGGGTCATTCATAACTCTAAATTGTGTCAATATGAGATGACCTTATTGGTGTCATTTTGTAAGGACCACACACGCGCCCGATGCGTCAAGTTTACGATTCAGCGATAACCCGTTATCATAAACATAAATATTTCACAATATATATATATATATATATATATATATATATGTATATATATATTGTAAAGTTTCAATGTATAATCTTTTGGACATTTTCTACTGCGACATATGTCAATGCCACACAGACTTAATTACTTGTTGTGGGAGAAACTGTATTGGGACATTATTGTCAACAGACCCGTTTTCTGTCAGGATTTTATAAATAGAAATTTCAATATAGACTCATCAAAGTATAGGATTCCTTAAAGTATATCACTCCCTATTATTGTGTTATAAATTGAAACATATGTGTGATGTAATATATACAAGATTATGCACTTCAGATCATTTTTGTCTTTTATGCAAATTTTTCTTCTACTTCCCTATTTCGAGTAACTATATGTTTGTACTGATCATTGATGTTTTTAAATATTCCATGACTTAGTTTCCAGTTCGTCTCTCCTTCCCAAGAATCCAATTTATTGCCCACGATCTAATCGCCAAGCAACAAATTCTAAACGAAATCATAAATCCATTGATCCGATAGTTAAGAATTTCTTAATTTACATTATAATAGCTCTCTTGTATCCAAATTAATTAGTAGAAGCGATACGCGACAGCCTAGTATTCTGTAAGACAGTAAGTTTTATTATCAAACGCCCGATCAATATTCCAGATATGAAAGCATGAATATTCCACTTAATTATATCATTTGGAGACCACCCAAATTGACTTGTTTTGCCGCACGTGAGTTTTATTATGGAGCGAAATTGGAATCATGGCTCTCACCTATTACCAAATTGGTAATAGTTAATATTTAAACTAGTGGGGCGCATGGCATTGTGTCTTAAGGAAAATTGCTGGAACTTTCCGTACGATAAATTATTATTTTTTTTAAAAACGATTAACATTTTTGAAAAAATATTACTTCGAAAAATTAGATTTTTGAGAAACTATAAATTTGGCAAAAAATTACTTTTTTTGAAAAAAGTTTATTCTTTATTTTGACATATGTATTTTGGAAATTCTGAACTTTTTTCAAAGCAATCGTACTGCTTTAACTGCATAGAGGCGAAATGTAAAAGCGTGTAAGCGCCGCGTCGCCGTCTTACGGATAAACATTGGTACGGAACCCATAGGAATGTAAACAAAATTTATACTTATTGTTAAAATCTCTATAAAATATCTAATAATTTTATGCGCATACGTCTAATGATCCTTTTTGACCGCCGAATGGCATTTTTTTTTTACTTTTTTCATTAGATATCCGAAACCGCTAGACCTGCCTTCATGAATTGTTCAATTTTTCATCTTGTCAATACAAGTAAAATGTTTGCGAATTATTAAAATCGGACGCAGCGTTCTCTCAAAAACTGAGTTACCATTTTTGGCTTTTTTTGCCTCGTATCTTCGGAACGGCTAGACCTGCCTTTGCCAAAAACTAATCAGCAGGGACATTGCCTACTAAAAGGGCATGTTGGAAAAAACAACTCAGTAGTTGTTTTTCCATTCGATATAAAATTCACAATATTTTATTGATAATTATATAACTATTTACTCATGGAATAATTTCTTATAAATAATAATTAAGTTATTTCCATTTTTTATCTGGAGAGTTGATGGCTTAAATCCAGTGGCGTTTTTAATAAATATAATAACTAGCAAAATTGTTTCTTCTAAACTTGTATTTAATATGAGCATACATAAATGGCTTAGGTTTAAGCTTTAAAGAGCCGTTTTAGGCGTTTAACTTCACATATTTCTCTAAAAATCAACTATTCCGTTTGTTTAATAATCTTCCATCTTCAAACGTGTCATTTACTCTAATGCATCAGCTAAATTGCTCGTTCTCTCTTACATGAGAATATAAAGAGTGTTATAAATTTAAATGAAATAGTGTTATAGAGACTCATTTGAGCCCCGTAAGCAGTTGTATTTAATGTTTTTATCTCAGTTCGTTGATCGTGAACAGACGGGAAACAATAAAACTGTTTTGTATAAGCGCTGTTTGACATTTGACACATAATGCCCCGTAGTCTAACCGTGTGACGAACTCAGAAGGACTGTTTGAGAAGGAATGATTGGAATTTTGAAAATCAGGATGAGAAATGAATCCCACGAAGGGATTGATTATCTGGATTTAAAGATCATTGGGATGCATGGATTTAGTTTGTGGTCATATTTGATCTATAAAAATTGATTCCTTGCACTGTAAACATAAATATTGGAAGCATGGTTCATTTTCAAGTACTACATGTATGAACAACAATATTTTTCTTATTTGCTATGAAAACCAAATCCAATGTTTATTACATTACTGTATTTTATATTCGTTGTTATAGATTTTATTAAAAACTCTCCTTCGATAGTTCAGGTTGTTGGGTTATAATGTAACCCTTGTACTGTATTAAACACTGATTTGTTTGTATATTATGTATTTGTTGCAGTTCTATCTACAATCACTGATTTACTAAGTTATAATGAAAGAAGATATATTTATTGGTTATTTATTGTACATGTTGTTTCGCGGACTTTACTTTTAGAAGTGAACAACTAGTTCAAGTAAAACACTCCGCTACCCCCTCTACCAGGGTTAGCAACCATTCCGTGTAATGCTTAATGCCCCGAAGGTTGTCACCTTCATGGCCAATATAATAAAACGAAAATACGTCCGAACAATTACAGTTACATAAGTTCAAATAATTCAATCAAAGGTTTATTTTCTTAATTCATTTTAATATTAAATCAGTAAAATGTTGATTTCCTAATATAAGTGGCACTTCCTTATAAGCTTTTTAAATGATTTAAATTTCTATATATTTGTTTACAAAATATTTGTAAGAGATTTGCAAAGTACTAATATTATTACATATTATGCAATCACTAAAACTATTTTAGTGTTTCTGTTAATGGTAGGTTTGTTTATTTCTATATAATTCAATTTCATAATATAAGCAATACATCCTGAGAAGCTTTTAAAAAACACTATGTTTCAAGATTTCTTCAGATTGAAATTTCTCTTAATTAAACTCTTTGATTACCAAATATTTGTAAAGTACTTACATTACAACATAATATTCAAATGCACCCTTGAATAACAAATGTTTTTAAAATATTTAAAATATTTGTTTCTGGTAAATGTAGGTTTTTTTATTTCTATATAATTGAATTTCATAATATAAGCAATACGTCCTGAGAAGCTTTTAAAATGTACTACTTTTCAAGATTCTCTCAGATTGAAATTTCTATGTCTTTGATTAACAAATATTTGTAAAGTACTTACATTACAACATAATATTCAAATGCACCCCTGAATAACAAATATTTTCAAAATATTTAAACTATTTCCTTCTGGTAATTGTAGGTTTGCTTATTTGTATATAATTCAATTTAATAATATAAGCAATACGGTTTGAGAAGCTTTTAAAATGCACTATTTCTCAAGATTCCTTCAGATTGAAATTTCTGTTAATTAATCTCTTTGATTACCAAATATTTGTAAAGTACTTACAAATATTATCAAAATATTTAAAATAGGCTATTTTAGTTTTGATGATAATAGCATATTTGCCTATTATTCCTAAAAAATGATTTCTTTGAGAATCCTTCAGATTGCAATTTCTATTCCTTTCATATTGGTATTTCTATCCCTTCAATAACCATATTTTTGAAGAGGTTCGCTTAAAATTATAACGATAGTGTGCAAACAAGTTTACTAATTAAATTATATAGAATTTTCTAATATGTTTTTCTACCATAATGATTTATATTGATTGCTTATACATCATTAACATATATTTCTGCATTAATTTTTCGGTTATCAAAAATCAACATTTGATAAATAGCGCCGATCAATAACATTCTTGTACGGCATTATAATATTTTAATAAATTTTTTAATCATATACACTTTGGATCTGGCAAACTAATCAAAAATTCCCGTAAACTGGCTACCGTTTAACGCTGCCGCGCTTGTTCAAACGAAGATATTTGAATTTTTATCCGATTCAAAGCCAGAATATTTATGTTTACAGAATTGAATATTCAAAAGTACGTCCGATGTATACGAGCCGTACAGTTTACGTAAATGAGAAATCTTGATAATAATACATTCGGCTTTGCAAAACATATACCCATAGTTCACAGAATATAAATTATTACCTTCGTTGTTGCTTTTTCTTGCAAATTCTATAGAGTATTGTTCAGAAAGTCTGATTGTTGAAATTTTGAATTTGAATATTATTTTGCTAATTAATTGGTCAGGTGCAGGAAACGAGATTTTATCAGCATTTTGGAAAATTTACTTTAAAAATTTAACTTCAAGCCATTTTTTTACAACATTTATATGCAACGCATAATGAGCAAGTACTGAATGTTTCCAAGCACTTGTGTTCGGATATTTTTAAAAACTGATTATTCGAGTAATCTTAAGATTTATATTTCACATTATTTTGCTGATATGAAATTATGTTTCTGTAATGCATAATTACCTCCAGAAATTCTGTAAGACCACCGTGCTTATTAACTGTTCTTTCACTTTTTGTAAATCATTTTAAATACACATTTAATTGAAGGTGAAGAAATGATATGATCACTCTGATATTTTTTTTAATAAATACGGAGTAGTACGTGGAATAAAATATTTTATGTATTTGGTTTTGCTTATTTAATTTTACAGTACAAGTGCAAAATCGTACTATATTTCAAGAAAATTTAACATCCAGTTAATTTTATAATTATCCCCCAGGATGCAATCTCCTATGAGATTGTTATTCTACCGTTACGATTTCTTTAAAAGAATATGCCGTTGAGGTCTTTTTCTAAATTTATAAATTGATGACCAGCCATAAAACAAAACTATAAAATAAATCCATCATTTTCAATCAGCATTATCATTCTTCGATTTTATAGGCGAAACGGTTGCTTGTTTCCTATAAGATTTCACATTTTATGGTACGACTGGTCCAATCGTAAAAATATTAAGGTTGATTTGAAATCTCGCTCCTATGAAGTTAAAATAATAGAAAAATACACTGAGCAGTTTGATTAAAATTTGTTAGTTCAAGAATTTATACAAATAAAGTTATTTTATAGATTTCTTTCCACTAATGAATAAGTCATTGTCTTTCATTTTTGGGGCCATTTTTTATTGTATAATTTATAGTGTCTCTTTCTGTTGACACATTCGTTGGCTTCTGCGCGTGTGGGCTTTTTCAAGCGACTTTAATCGTAATTACCGCTATAACACTCGAACGAGTGGTTAATAAATTATCAGATTCATCGCTTTCGGAGTTTTTTTGAGAAAGAGTCCAAGAAACGAGGACCAGAGCAGAAAAGATTTAAGTCAGCGATGTCCACTTTATTGCGACTGCATTTAATGTGTCCTTTAACTTTGTTTTTACGCCAGTAGAAATACGATCGATGATAAAGAACTGCCAGACATGCGGAATGATTTGTTAACATGAGATTAGAATTAGGTAATAAAACAATATGCTCATTTTGAGGCAAAATCATTTATCCAGCTTTATGAATCTGAATAAATTTTATTGTTTTTATATCGACGCCCCAAGTGTGTGAATTTGACCGGTTTCGCTCATCACGTTTTGTTATTTTTTTATTAATTAATTTTTGTCGTCTCTTGTTTTCGTTTTATGGCGAACGACGACGCATGCCTTTTATCGTTGCTTTCTTACATGTACTTTAAATCGTAAAATCGCCACTTAAATTAATCTTAATATTAAAAGAAGAACAAGTGTATTTATGCGAGTATATTTCTTGTCGTTCTAGATCATTTTATTGCTCTCCGAGAAATTATCACTTAGGTGGTCTTGGGGGAAAAATCGGTAGCATTGGATAAAACCAATTTAAGATAAATTGATATTAACTTCCCGTAGGGTCAGTTATTGTAATCGTCCAAAAATCGAAATTGAAAATGTTTGCATTTCTCGACGTTTTGAAGGTCTCTGAACATTTTGGCATACCTCAGAAAAAATTGATGTGTGTGTTTTGTGTGTCCGCATTTTTTCATCCACGTTTTCGGGCGCACGGATCAACCGACTTGAATGGTTAAAAAAAACATTCGATTCCTATTGATAGGGAGATGTGATGATTAGTTTTTGGCAAATGTAGGTCCAGCAGTTACGGAGATAAAGAGCAAAGAGTGCAGAAAATAGAATTTGAGTTTTTGAGAGAACGGAGCATCCAATTTGAATGATCTAAAAAACATTCAATTAGTAATGATTGGGCGAAGTAGTTATTAGTTTTTGGCAAAAGCAGGCCCAGCCATTTCGAAGATACAGAGCTTAAATGTGCAAAAATGGCAGTTTTTGAGAGAACTAAGCATTCGATTTAAATGATTCAAAAAACTTTCTGCTTTTTTTATCAAAATAATGAATTTTTGAAAAAAAAATTGTTCCAAAAATTTTTTTCTCATTTTTTTTTCAAAAAAATGTTTCTTTTGTATATCGAAAATAATTCAGATTTGATTTTTAATTCTGACTAAAGTTTCAATATACTTTAAACAAATAATTTCAACTTTGCAATTCAGTTTATATAATTCTTATAAATATTAGACAATGTTACAATATTTATAATAATCTATTTGAAAACATTCAATATTCCTCGAACATTTCGTTACGGTACGGGAAGTTCTAGCAATTGCCTTAAGGCACGATGCCATACACCCTACTAGTTTACTTTTGTTGTTACCAAAAAGATAATATCAGAAAAAACCCTATGATCCATGGTAACTTTAATAGATAATTTAGTTAAAAAAGTAAGCTTTATGTATCAAAGAAAGAAAAAAAGGTTCTGACATGGCCCATGTAGATCATATTAGCGTCAGACACATATGTCTGGCATAGCAATTAACATGTTAAGTTAATCATGAATCGTTTTGGTGCTCTAAAGGTTGACTTTTCTATCAATTGCTACTTGAAAATCACTACTCTCTGCCTACCATCCAAGTAGATATTATAGATATTAACTCAAAAGAACACTAATTTATCATTTTGGGTAGATACTGGACGAACAGCGTACAAAAAATGTTTTAGAACCCAGAATGAAGTTATGTATCGATTATATAAAGGAATTCACGAATATTTATATGTTTTTAATTACTTCGGAGCCAGGTATTATTAAAGCAAATCTATTTGGTATGTATCTATCCATTATTGGTGTCTTTCACTGTCTTAATTTTTTATACTTCACTATATTTCAAAAGAACTGCCGTGCACAATCTTTTTATCAAAGCCTAGTAAGTCGGATAAATTCGTAATGCATTTTACTGTTCATGTATGCAAAGAATGTCCATCTTATGAAGTATCCAGAAAGATAATATCAGAAGAATCCTTATGATCCATGGTAACTTTAATAGATAATTTAGTTAAAAAAAACTGCATGTATCAAAGAAAAAAAAGAGTTCTTGACATGGCCCATGTAGATCATATTAGAGTCAGACACATATGTCTGACATAGGAATTAAGTTATATTTGGAACTCTAAAGGTCACTTTTCTATTAATTGATACTTGATAGTCACTATCATCTATCTACCATTAATTTGATTTCAAAAGAACTGCCGTGCACAATCTTGTTTATTCAAAGCCTAGTAAGTCTGATAAATTCGTAATGCATTTTACTGTTCATGTATGCAAAGAATGTCGATCTTATGAAGTATTCTTACGATTACTTAAGTCTCGATCCCACTTCTGTTTTTACGAATGCCTTGTGCGTTTGACGCGCCGCTCCGGCCGCCGGACGACACGAATATTTTCTCGTGCGCGATTGCGTTTCGCGCTTTACCGGAATACCGGTTTATCTACCGGACAAATTCCGAAGTGCGCTGGAGGCGATCTCGACGGCCGATTCATATACTAGAAGAACATTATTCCATATACGGCTCGAACGTGCGCTACCGAAAAGCGCTACTTTAAAAGCTACTGGTATTTGATAATCTGAATTATAAATGACAATGTCTGATAATAAGGAAATATTGTTGAATAATATTATGATAATGTATTTATGGATGTAAGATGGATAATACTTGTCATAATATGTATATTTGATAAATAAATGGATAAATGAATCTTTTGGTTTAATTGTATCACTGCTGAAAATCCACAGGTATAATACTGTTCATGCACTTCATGAATTACAATATGTCTCATTCATCTAGTGATTGCATTTTACATGACCACTAGTAGCCAACACAGTGGTTGTTTTTTCTAGTCAGTAGTCACTTTAATAAGTATTTTTGGCAAAACTCGAATATTTTATCACTTGGAAACATGTTTCAACTCTATATCATTGTGCCAATTGCAGATACTGATAAAAATGTTATAATGAGATATTTTATAACATTTACATTTACATAGAATGTATGTAATAGAGATGGGCTTATCATATCCAAAGACGGATCGGTTAGGATTTGACTCCGCTTCAGGGAGGAGTTATATCCGCTTAACAACTCCACGACTCCAACAACTTCGAAATCTATAGTGACTCCGACAACTCGACACAAATGTGTTCTATAGTGTGTTGTTCATATATCTAAGGATTTATTAAGTATTTGGGATATTTTATACCTAGAAAGTAACCACTTCTTTTGACCCAAAACTTTGTATTAGTAAAAAATCTCAAGCAAATGTCTGCACGTGTTAACAGATTTAGTGGTAGTCCGGAGTGATAACTTCGGAGTGAGTTACCCATTTGTAGTATGTTATTCTAAAATTGAGCCTCAAGAGAAATTATATTCTAAACTTCAATAAGTATTTTTAGCAAAACTTGTAATAGACATAGTTAAGTTTTTGCAGCAATTCCAGGGAGGATTTTATCACTTGGAAACATGTTTTTAGCTCTATATTATTGCGATGAGATATTTTATAACATGTACATCTACTTAGAATATATGTAATTATAAAATTAAGTCTCAGCAGATATTATATATGTATTGAATTGTATTATGAATAAAGACTTATTGAGGTGGAATGGAGACTGTATATGAACATAATGATGACTGCCTGCTTCAAATTAGCATTTTCAATTTCACTCATAACTATTATCATATCTTAACTTTTTCAGGAATGCCCAGAAAAGTTTGGTCACTTGATACTGTAGATCTGTATTGTGCAAATTTCAGATAGTTTCATTACAAATAAAGACATTTTATACTATTTGCATTTATTTAGAATATAAATATAATATTGAGTCCGATTGAGAATATATATTGAATTGAGACTGTATAATAAAATGAGCCTGATTGAGACAGAATGGAGAATGTTTAGGAACTTATTGTGAGCCTGATGATAAACTACTTCGAAATGGTTAATTGCTAATGAAAATAAAATTAGGACAAAGCAGAGACTATACATCGAATTGAGGCTGAAAAATGAATTGAGACTCCTAGAGACCAAATGGAGATTATTTATAAACTTATTGAGCCGACAGCTCAGAAATTGATCTTTGCCATTGTTACCAATAGGACACCTCCTTTCTTGTTGTACCTTATATTAGTTTATAATATTGAAGCTAACAGAGGGAGAGAATAACAATATTTTCAATGACGCAGAATTTGAGATAGGTGCCTTATGGTTACAAGACCAAGACCAAGACTTTATCATCTTGCTTCCAAACACTATTCTGACCATCAAATTTTGATCTCAAAACCTTGTTATCTTTGTTCATATTTATTTCGTTGATTATTTCTTATTGGCAAAATCATTGCTATCAGTATTTAAATAACTATTTTATCGCATTCAATAATCTTCTTCTATTAATTTTCAATTACCTGTCGTCGATGAGTCAGAATCGTGCGTTCTGCATAACATTTGCTACCGTTCTCCTAGAAAACTCGCGGTGTTTTACAAAAGACCTCGAGAGCCGCGGTCTTTGGCCGGATATGAAAGCTATTAGTCGTCCGCGATAACGCCGCCGTAGCGCTAATGGAAGGCCCATACTAAACATTTTACACGAAATGGTAAAACAAACCCTATAATATAATATTGCTAGGATATAAAAGTTTGGAATTCCACAAAACGAATTAATTGCAGCTATCACAGAAAGGAGATAATTACGCCCATATATTGGTCGTGCAGCAAGTTTTTAGCACTTGTGGATGCAAGATTTTGATACACGAATTGTTGATTATTTGAATTTAGTTCAATTTGTTGGTTTTCTAGTTTATATTGTCTTTCATCATTTGCAGAACGTATGAATCTTTAATTTATTCTAATCCTCCGATCATTAAATTCATATTATAACTTTATAGTCACCGCTCTCTGGGTGATCTGGTTAATCCGCTATAATTTCTTTTCGCCTTCCGTGTGTGTGTCATCCGCGCATTTAACGATAAAAAAATATATAATTATAACTGTTTATATAAAAAACCGCATCTGTTGCGCTTTACTAATTATTTAGCATTACGAACGCCTTATCTAATGCGATTAAAGAATTAATAAGCGTCATCTCCTTTCCCTTAATAGCTACATGTTGACGGATGGAAGGTGATAAAGTCACCGACACTTGTAATTATTTGAAAAGTAGACAAGTTGTACAAGAACATTAGAGGACGGTAATCGATATTTTTGCTGGATGATCTATAGATCGGTGTCATAAAAAGGTGGAAGGAAATAACACAACTGGAAAATGATGGATGAACCGGTTGATCTGATCCGAAGATAAATTTTGAGATACTGAAAATTGTCGGTGAAAATGTTCTAATTTTTTCAAAAACAACAGAATGCAAACTATTATTTGCTAGGATTTCAAATATTATTGGAGCAAGAAATTTATGTAACCCCTCCAAAACAAGAAAAAAGCTGCATTTTTACGGCAGCAGTTCTTAAAGAATTTAGGCATCAAAGTTAAAGAATTTAGGCACAATATTCATAATGAGCTTATCAATTTCGTTACTGTGTTATGTCGGCAATCGACTCTCTATTGGTGCGCTGCTTTTTTGTGATATCTAAACATAAAAGGTAATTGGTGTCCCATTAGGGCGTCAGCGCTACTCTCTTTAACACTTACGTTCTTATCTGAAACATGTACCTCCCAGGTAGACGTATACCGACATTTTCAAAACGCATCAGGGTTGAAATGGTATGACATGGCAAATTAATTTTACATATAAAAATGAATCGCAAAATGTGTTGGTAAGCGCATAACTCAACAACGCCTGGATCAATTTGGCCAATTCTTTTTTTAAAATGTTCGTTGATGTCCAAGGATAGTTCTTACGGCGAGAAAAAATCGAATAAATGCCGGGAAAACCCTAAAAACAGCCCTTTTCTTTTCCTCATACAAACGTTTTCTTACTAAAACGTAGAATCAATTTGAGCTTTATTGCTATTATATAAAGTTCATATTAAATTACAAGCACTCACTGTATACTTCTTCGAAACGATTATTTGGATTTTGATAAATCTTTCTGAAGTTTGTTAAGGAAATTTTCTAGGATGTATGCGATTATAAAGTACTAGGAAGTATGTGTAATATTGCAGAAATAAATAGAAAAATTGCAAAAAACGACATGTCATTGTTTGCATTGAAAACAAATGAGAACTATCATCTGCCAAATATTTCAATTCACTTATGAACTTAGACAATATTAGAATATGTATAATAAATTTATGATTATGAATAAGAGAAATGAAATGTCTACATTATTATTGCCAAAAAGCATCTGAGATGTGCCAGAAATTAAAATAAAATGATATACAGTATATGTATGGCAGATTGAATGATATACATTTGAACAGATGAATACATACACGATTAGGAGAACTTTAAGATGCAATTTTGAATATCTTAAATAATAAAAAATTAAATTAATTTTATCCAACATGTAGTACCAGTGTTATGTTATGGTTATGGTTATGTTATACCGTTTAAAAGACTTCAATTTCTAGTATAGTGTGAGAATTGAGACTCATCATTTTATTTAAAGCTGTTCTACATTTAACATCGCTCATATTATAAATGTATATGCATTTTGGCGTAACGAGTAATTTAAAAAACAATAATTATTATTGTTAGGTAAACGATAACGATTAGTATATTATATTAAAAAATTGTAGACGTGGGTGCAGGATAACGTCTGTCGGGTCATCTAGTTATTTAAATAAAATAAATCATAATCTGGCAACCACATGATACAAAAATCTGTCCTCTAAAATTATTTATATATCGCTCATTAGCGATATTTCTTAAATTATGCATATGTTTCATAGAATTTGCATATCTTCTCACCTAACCTTTACCCACAATGTGTGCAAAAGTTCAGAGGTCTCGTGTGTTTCGAAACATTCTCACACGTTCTCGCGAGCGCGACACTTCAAAGAACCTGGTTTGCGGTAGAATCGATCCATCGATCGTAACTTATTCGAATTCCGCTCTGGAGAAGATAACGGCGACATTATCGAACACAGTAGTCGGCCGTTTCTCGGTTTCATCTTCCGAGTAATCTTTACTTTTCGGTCGGAGTTTCAACGCTTCTTGGGCGGTGGGAAAATCTCGGTTTGAGAGGTATCTGCGCGACAATGAGGATTGACGATCCAGTCGATCGACGAGAAAACCTGTCTCGATCACGTAAAGTAGCTCTTGAGCTTCTATCACACGGGGGGATAAAGAAATTTTTTTTGATACAATAGGCTGCTTATAATTATTCCTATTTCTTTAACTTTTAAGCATAATTTTTCAATTTTATATCGATTTTAGTTTTATATGTACTTCACTGTGATTCGACCAGAGCACCCCTGTATCTGCCAAAAAAAGCAACATTGACTAGTGGGGCGCATGGCATCGTGCCTTAAGGCAAATTGCTGGAACTTCCCGTACCAAAAATTATTTTTTTTAAAAAAGATTAACATTTTTGAAAAAAAAATTACTCTAAAAAAATTAGATTTTTTTTTTGAAAAAAAAACTTTTTGAAGAAAAATTTGTTTTGAAATATTTTGGAAATTCTGAACTTTTTTTCAAAGCAATCGTACTGCTTTAACTGCATAGAGACAAAATATCAAAGCGTGTAAGCGCCGCGTCTCCGTCTAACGGTTAAACATTGGTACGGAACCCATAGGAATGTAAACAAAATTTATACTTATTGTTAAAATATCTGATAATTTGATGTTCATATGTCTAATGATCATTTTTGACCGCCAATTGCATTTTTTTCACTTTTTTTACTAGATCTCCGAAACCGCTAGACCTGCTTTCATGAAAATTTGATCACTTCTTCATCTTATTAATACAAGTAAAATGTTCTTTGAATTATTCAAATCGGACGCTCCGTTCTCTTAAAAACTGAGTTACCGTTTTTGGCACTTTTTGCCCCATGTCTTCGGAACGGCAAGACCTGCCTTCGCCAAAAACTAGTCAGCACGTCTTCTTATCAATGCGAATCGAATGTTTTTTGAATTATTCAAATCGCTTCATCCGTGTTCCCAAAATCGTCGACGAAAATTTGTATCCGCACACACACACATACATCCATTTTTTCTGAGGAATGCCTCAGAAAATGTTCAGAAGGTTTTGAAACGTAAAGATATATAAAAATTTTCATTTTCGATTTTTTTGCGATTACTATAACCTACGGGAAGTTTATTATTAAAATTTAACTGATTCCATGAAAATTTTGATATTGGACTATATGGTGTTAGATAGGGATAAAAATTGTTAATAACTTATAACTCTCAGATGGATCAATTTAATTTGTTGACTTTTTTACAAAAATGAGCAGTTGTCTGCAAGTTAAATAATGAATGATTGGAAAAACACACATGCATTCTTTCCTCAAATTGGAGTAAGAGATATAAGGTTGTCGTAGTTTATGGGTTTAGTAGATACATAGGCGCTTTTATTTTAAATTTTTTGGTGTAGTTCATTATCATGAGCGCCTTTGCGAGCACATTAGGATGGCAACATGTAGAACTCAATAGTCAAAAATCATTTTAAACTCATTCTATCTTTTAACAAAAAAGTTTCTGAATCAGCGTATGTATATTTGAGCTAATAGTAGTAGTACTCAGTGACTGCATAATATAATTGAAATTTAGCAAATTAATATTTATATAGCTATTTGTAAAGCTCATACGATGTTTTTGTCTAATAATATAATTAAATTTATATTATTTAAAAAATTTCATGCATATTTTTATACATTCTATTTCATGATTCATCATGTAGCTTCCTATAGCTGATTCCTTTACCAACGTGTTTCTTCTCTAGTTAATTACAATTATTAATTTCAGCCAATAAATGAGTAACGTTCGGACACTAGTTGGACATTTTATACCACTAAGATATTTACCGCCGTACCTACATGCGTGTTTATATTGCTTTCCTATCATCCGGAATATAAAATTATTGGTAATTAACAAAGTCTGATCATTCAGTTTGCCTTGTGCTTATATTGCTCATCTACAGGTCGCTTCAACAATTTATAAATGAAAAAAAATTAAATGCATAATTATATACCAGCGTTGTAATTAAAAAAGTTAACTCGGCGACGTCGCAGTATAAGTATAAGTCGATATATTGAAACTTGGCTTCAAAACTATAAAATCATATGTGTTCTCTTACCTGCACACGCTTAACGTTCACACATAAATTAAATGTTTCGGCCTCATTAAAGAGAATAGGCAAGTTAATTTACGGCCTCGGCGTAATGACATTACCATTTTCTTGTCGTAATTCATAATTGAATGAAATGGATACCTGAAGCCCACACTTGAAATTCAGGAACTCGTAGTATGCCGAAACTAATTGATAGGTGATGTGTTTAATTTTGACTAATTATAGATATTTTCAAACAAAAAGAGTGATTTATTGTATTTCTTTAACATATCTTATTTTATAAGAATTTTTATAAGAATGATTGTTGATCCCGCAAACTTATATATTTCAGTTTTTTTTTACTCTGTTTTATTTAGCAATCAGAAATACATAAAGATTACTATGAGCTAAAATGACAATATTTAAGAGCGATGCCTAAGAAGAACTCCAATGAGATCTTCTCAGTTTTACAATTAATATGATAATATTATATTAGACCTAATCTAAGACCAAGTCTAAAGGCATTTCAGATTTGGCGAATTATTTATTCCGATAATTAATCATAATAATCATAATAAGTCTTAAAAACATGAGAAGACATTAATGTAGAGTGGATTTGTATCAGTTCTCATAGTCCGTGAAAGGCCAGTTTCGCTTTTAGAGAAGTTAAACCATTTTATTAACCGGCAATAAAACTGTTTATGTAATAAATATAATGGGCTTTAACGGATAATATAGCAATGATTTTTATTTATAGACGGTCAATTATCTGATTAATTTTATTTTTCGATGGTGATTATTATTACGCATTTGAATATAACGAACGTTTATACACCTTTCTCGTTTGTTTTATCTAAAGTCGTAAATCTGAAACTTCCTGTCAGTAATTTTTTATAGCGCTGTATCATAAATGTTGAGAATTTTGATGTTCCAATGATTTACAATGGTAGGTCAACTGAAGGCCAATATTCAAGGAGGTATTTTTGAGAAAGACGTGATTGTCAAGTAAAAATTAAAGGAAACAATTAATATTTGGTTGCCATATTATATTTTTTATTTTTTTATTATTGGCTTTGTATACTGGTACATTTAGCCACTTACAATATTTTGCAAGACAATTGTGACAATTTATTCGAGTCTATATCATTTTTTATACGTAGTACTCGACCGAAATTTGATCCGAGTACCTCTCATCAAGGGAAGGTCTGCATGCAGAGGGATGAAGTAGGATGTTATAGGGTTTTGATTCACAAACAGAAGAAATTAGCCAAGATGTGTTGTCTTTTTGTTACGTAGTAATGGAATTTAGTAAAACACTCCTTCGATAATTTAGGTTGTTGGGTTACAATTTAACCCTGTAGCTGTACTGTGTTAAACACTGATTTGTTGATATATTATGTATTTGTTGCAGTTCTTATTACAATCATTGATTTGTTACTAAGTTATTATGAAAGAAGATATATTTATTTATTATTCATTATACATGTTGTTTCGCGGACTTTAATTTTTGAAGTGGACTAGGGGTAGCAACCAACCCGTGTAAAACTCAATGTCATGAAGATTGTCACCTTCATGGCCAATATAATTAAATGAAAATACGTCCGAACAGGTGTGATTGCCACATTTAATCAATGTGCCATTGATAGAAGGACATGTCCAAATTTTAAGAACAAATAAGAACAAATATTCTAATGCTTGTAATATATTATTTTGTAATTTTAGGAAATATTTCGCACACTAGCTGTGTATTTGAAACTTGTCTATTCCATCTATTCACCTTCCTCTTTGCCTATGTCGGCGATTCCTCTTGTAAATAAAAATAATCGTATACTTTTTGCATAAACCGCCTTTGATTTAATATTGGCCGGCGCAAGTTATTGCGTAATGTATATCCGCGAGGCGGCGCGGCGTCGTCGGTTCGATCTTGAATCATTTTATCTGTTCCTCAAAATAACGCATTCGGTATTATCATCGTTCTGTCTGCGGTCTCTTTGAACTCGTTCGCTAATAAATTGAAAAACAGAATACATAAACGGTGCGCGACTATTGCCGATAAATAAAGAATCGTGTATTTATACACACATTCTCATGCTGTGCCTTGTGGTGTGTACTTGCGATTATTTTATTGCGAAGTTGTATTGGTCGGAGTCGATGCGAAAAACTGTCGTATTCAAATGAGATCTCTACGGTGGGTATGCAGACGTATATGAAAATTTATTAGGTTTTGAACAAATGAAAAGGTACATATTGTTGGAGCTTGGAATTGAACGGATTGATGTATCGGAAAATGAACTATGAGAATTTAATTTAAATTTTCTTTCTTTATTCTCAAAGCACAACTTTTCTATGCCAAAACTACATGCTGTATCAATATATTCAAGTCTTTCAATTTATTTTTATATGCAGTACTCGACCAGGGTTCGATCGGAGTACTCTTGCATCCGCAAATCAACCTCTTGACCACTTGGTCGCGGCTCGTTTATTGTTATTAATAATTAACGATGAATTAAAAATGACATTACAAAATCGCGATTCATGTCTGTCAGCCCTCAGTCTAAGCTTTCTGTTGAAAATAAGTTGCTCCTATATAAATCAATCATTAAACCAATCTGGACCTACGGAATTGAGCTCTGGGAATGTGCTTACAAATCAAATATACGTGACAAATGGAACCTTTCACAGCCTGAAAACGGTGCAATTAACTTTCAAAGAAGTAATGAAAAAATTCAAACGTAAACTGGAATCACATTCAAACCCATCAATAGGCGACATTATCCAACCATTTGGCGTAAGAAGATTGAAAGGTCAATGGCCATAAGATTCAGTCCTAAATTAGCTACAATATAACATTATCTTATCAATTATTAAACTAAGAAGATCTCACTGGAGTTCTTAGAAATCGCTCTCAAATATTGTTAATTTAGCTTATAGAAGCTAAAGCTTTCTGATTGCTGAATAAAACAGAGTTAAAAAAAATGTCTGTCAGCAATAAGACCTTACACGGCGATCTCGATATAGTATTTCAGACATACCGTGTTAAACATTTCCTGAGACTGTGGAAGATCATATAAACCTTATAGTCGTTCAACTTCTTGAGACGCCAGCTTCGAGAAAATTAAAGAAAAAGTTTTCAATAGACAATATTGCAGATATTAAATAAAGCCAAATAGCTCATAAGATATTGTATTCTAATTGCTGTCAAAAAATTTCTTCTTCCAAAAACAATCAGTCAGTATAAATTTCTTTTCAATTATTACCATGTGACCATTACCTAACCCACCGGCTGCTCTATAATCCACACAACAGAAGTAAAAAAACAGAAAAAAGTACAAAATAAATAAAACTAGGCAGAGCACGCGGCTCGTATATACGCTATGAATGCGTTGTGAATTATTTATAAAGGCTGTGCGAATTAAACGACATCGTTTCCATAGTCAGACTCTGGGATTAATGTGTACGTGCCAGGATTTAACAGTTTCGCGCAGATTTTGCTTAATTTCGGAGAGATCGAAGTAAATGCACGTTTTCAAATTTTCGGAATCGGAATGACCTCACCTTGGAAGTTTAAAGTTGCTTCCGTATTCAGAACACAACGAAAATTAAATATGATGGAATTAGATATAAACCTTAAAGGATCGACTTAATGTAAATAACCATTGGTGAGAGTATTAATAACAATATGATCTACTATATTTTTGACGATTGAAATTGCTTGCATAGTTGTAGCATATCAGATTTTAGTGTAAATTCAAAATTGAAATACAATTCAGTCTAATAAAATTTGGTATCCACATGGCCAAAACTAAGGAATTTGTACAGTTTCATTTTAGAATACTTGGAAATATTGTGAATCAGTAATTGATATTTATTATAGTCCTTTATCCAATTTATGAAACTAATAATTATTTCTTCTAAAGTAATATATTTATTCTTTGTTATGTTCGCCGACATTTATATAGTAAGCACACGATGGGACACTTACATTAGCCGCACATGCGCTTAATTTGTTACCGTGGGTTTCGTTTTTCTACACAAGCTACGCGTAGACCATCCTATGAATACTGATCGTGATCGTTAAGCGCTTCTGCATATGATAACTATCAGCTATAATTTATTTAAATACATTTAAACGTACAAGAAACTGGAAATTATCGTGTAGGTACTCTAACAGAGCTGAGAAAGTGATTAGAAGAATTAACGCTTTTGTAAATGCTGATTGTAAGATGATCACCTCTCTTGTTGCAAAACAACTTATACTAGTAGAAATGATCTATTCCTGCTATTTGAGAACTTCTTGTAGATATAAATATTTCTCAAAGTCTTGCAATTCAATAATTCAGCATTCACCCCCGACTATCTCGACTGAGCGATTGCCCGCGGCGCACGAGCTACCACGACACAGTCAAACAGAAAATCGGACATGAAATTACACATTCAATTTACGTATTCATTCCAGTCCGATTCCTGGTAATTGTAGCCTCGATATTGTATGCGTCCGGCATATCAATAAAATACGCCACGTACGAAATTACAATCTCACAGATGCATATAGGGACATAAACATATCTCACATGATAGAAAATTAGAAGGATTATTTGACTAGAAACATAAATAGATCATTCATATTTTTCTTTATTCAATAACAATCAGAACATTCGTTATATTCTATGAATCTTTTGATAGACATTAAAGAAATTTAGTTGTAAATAGTAGTTACCTCAGTGGGTATGTGCTATGTGATGAATTTTACTAGATCAAATTAATTGGCCATAATTTCTTTAGTCTTCTCGATTCTGGTTTATGGAGCAGCGGAGCAACGAGTGAATTAGGATGATTTTCTAATTTTTGATGATAATTAGTCGATATTGTTTTTATGAAGTTCTTAATTAATAGCACCTTCATTTAAAGCAACAAATAATGATCAAAATGAAATAATTTGATTGGCTACTGCGTAAAAAGTATAAGCTCTCTGTTGAAAATAAATTGCTGCTATATAAATCAATTATTAAACCAATCTGGACATACGGAATTGAGCTCTGGGGATGTGCTTACAAATCAATCATTTCTATTTTATCCTAGAATTGGTTCCTTACCATTTATAGAGTAAATGTTTGATTTCCATTTGAAGGTCTATTTTTATCTTTATCAATCTGGCACAAAGCAGTTTTGTGTATGTCACATATGACACATGCCTTCAAAATAAATAACTCTGGACGCATCATGCATATATATTGAGAAAGCCAACACATAATCGAGCAAGTTCACGACCCCGTCCTCTCGCGTTATTTCATTTATGAAGGCGTTGAAAAACGTGTTTGAAAATAATTGTTATTTTATTACTAATTATATTCCTAAAATAAAAATATGATAGCGAAGGTCAACTGTATTTTGACTCAGTAAGGCGTGTGTTATATTTTTAGAACATTTATTGCGTTTTAGTGAAAATTATAGTGATAAATATATGGTACAATGTCGGTAATCGAATGTAATTCGAGCGGAATATTCCGTATCGTAAATTATTAGATAAGATATAAATCCAAAAAAGTGTTCGAACATTATGAAATTTATATGAATAATGTATAGGAAACTTTTCATTATGTTTTTATTATCGAGTTCATTAACCGGATCAAACAATGCGGATGTTTCAAGCCAAACAAAAAAGTGCCACATGTTTTGCGATTAAATTAATAATATGTTTTGTCGCATCGTATTTTCTTCGTAGTGCAATCAAGTCAAAAAGAAATAAATTGCAGTTGGCTGAGGGGTTACTGCATAGTAGAGGATAGATACAGAGTTCCCGCGTTTTTGGCAAATTAATGGTCTGTGAACATCTCAACATACGACGACTATGCACGGAATATTTATGGATACGTCATCGTGTAATAAAAATAACTAACCCGGGGATCGGGCGAGGGCTGAAGCGTAAGAAATCATCCCTTGGAAAAGCTGGAACCTAATAAGATTCAGCAGTTGGAAATAGAATTTGCTTGGACGTTAAAACTGCTGAAATTACAGAAAGAGATAAATGAATGATGGGATGAAATTAAATATTTTCAAAAGCTTGGACAAAAACTTTACATAAATAAATGAGCAATTTGTTTGTTTTGTTTGTTTGATTGCTTTTACTTAATAGGATTACTTTAAATATTTTTATTTGCGCTTGGAGAAAGGCGGCGAACAACATTTTAATGTAAAACATGCCAAAATCAACTAGCTATGCATTTTGGAAATTGTTTTGAACGTCACCATCCTTTATAAAATGATCAAACATAAATTATTATTATAAATGTATGTCCTTCAATGACCACAAATTTTTATCAAACAAATTGCATAACATACACAATAAAATCAAGTTTACAGCCGGTACAGTAGATTGTTTTGAAATCGGTGCCGTCCCGTAAGTGTTAATTATGAAATAATTATTTATTGCAATAAAATAAATCCTAACTCCGTATCAGGTTCACAGTTACCGATTCTTCGGTCATCTTATTATTCGATAAGCAATAAAATTTTCTTTCCTCGTTCCCTATAATTTAATATTCCATGGGGGTCGTTCCGCCTGTCTCTGCGTGGGGCGACGCAAACTTTTATTCGCTTGTAATACGCGGTTTTCTACATTGAGATAGTAAGATTATGATGACACATCCAGTTAACGACAATATCTTTCGCATTCATCTCTCTGGTCTGTTATTGAGTCGCATGCTTTTTCGTGCTAAAGATTTTCATGATAACCGAGCTGATCAGAAGTGGTAATAAAGGTTTTGGTTTTGTGATTTAATTGTCGTGTAAGTTATTGGAGACTTTGGTAATTGTAATATTCATAGTTCTACAAGATCATAATTACAAAACTGACTAATTATACTGGTAAATTTGACCAAGAGGTCTATGGTTTTTCTAATCTTCATCAACTAGAAACTTTATTTCGCGCTAATTCCAAATTTATTATGAAATTAATTTTAATATAAATACTTTAATATCTACTCTCATGATTTAATTTTGCCATGAAACTTCTCATCCACTCAGAATATTTTCCGGGCGCTTTTCATCTAGCTGTTGTAAACATTCCGAACGACGCGTCGACCAATGGCGTCCTTTGCAATTTTATTAGCAAACATACGATGAAAATTTGTCCGAGCACCGACAGTTGAAAATATATCGAGCGGTAGTAAAACTCCGAGTTTAAGGACAGAGAAAAGCTGAAAAGATGGTGCATTTTCTTTACGACGTTGAAGATCGCTTTTCTCTCGAATTGTGTTTCGCCTTAAGCGTGCTTTGGAAGCATTTTCTAGGTACATGGGTAATGCATAACTTAAACTCCAGTCTTTTAAGTGCATATAAATAATCAATAATTTCATCAATAATCATCTACAAATTTAATCAGTACAGTCAAAATTCTAGCAAGTTCTTAATGAGAGTAATAAAACTGAACCTCAAATGTTTTCCCATATTTTATTTTTTCCCCCTGATTTTAATGATGCTTTTCACGGACTATTAGTTTCTCATCGCGTGTCAAGATTCTGCTGTGACCGCGGAATAGTATTTTATTTTGCATACCGTCTAATGATGTACGACCAGAATTAGACCAGCAAACTGTCCAATTTGCTTCATCCAGCGTTAGGTAGACGATTTTATTGGCCGTATCGTTGGCTCTCGAAGGCCCATTAGCGCCGATTGAGTTGTCAGCAGAAGAGCATTGCACGCATGGTAAATATGAGATAGTAAGAAGAAGAAATGATTTACGACTTTTGTATGCTGGGTTAGAGATGAGCAGATGTTCGTGCAGATAAATCACACATAAAGTTCATCAAATCCAGAAAAATATAAATTTCAAAACAATTATAGAGGTGCCGGTGCAAAACAACTCATTATAAATTCTTTCAGTCCCCTGTATTTTTATCTGTATCATTTTATCACTATTTATAGAAAAGTTCATTCCCAACGCAGTAGAACTCCGACGCTGATGTGCTTATCTTTGCACAAGTCTTTGAGATTAATTATCAGGATAAAATGGTCAAGTCTTTCTCTTGACGATAGATATATCTGTAGGAGTAAGTAACTTTTCTAACATCCACACAAAGTGATATACTCATTTTGCTGTGAAGTGGGGGATGGAAATTATCTTGTGAGATCGGCTAGTATTGTATCTAGTGACAGACAGTATCGTAATTTAAGATTAACCTAAGTGGATGTAGAATATATATACAGGGGTATCCTAGAACTTCATGTCAAGCCGAAATGGGGTGATAATATTGACCTCAACTGTCCTGAATAAATTAAAAAAATATCACACGTTGTTTAGAAATTATGAGTTTTTAATTGCAATCTAGAGCTTTGGTGAAATTTGTTTATTTAAACTTTAGATTCGATAACTTAATAACCTAGTGATAAGCTCCGAAAAGTTTTATTAAAATTATTAATCAACATTGAGATAACTTTAAAAAAATTTACATTTCTCATTGCATTTTGTCTAAAATTTTGCTCCAAATAGCCTAAATTTGCAACTCCAAAGCATCAAAATTAATTTTCAAAAGCCTCATTTAATTTCGTCTCATTTCCTCTTACTAATGGTCCAATTAATAAGCGAACGCTCTTGAACTGAACCGGACCGAGCAATTTATTCGGAAGGAATTTCAATGCAGAATCTAATCTAACTTTTTAATAGATCTATTAAGCGCCAACTTTGACCAATCACGCTACGAAAAGTATTCAATTAGTACGACGAGATATCAATATAAACATAAGATATTTCCATTTCGGTCTGTTTTTGATGGTAATGGTTACGACTTCGTTATAGGTGGTCGATTTTAACAATCGACACCTTGTTTATTGCGAGCTTGTTCTCTTGATTGCATGTTGGATTTTATTAATCAAAGATATTGAAAAAGAAATCATTGGAAAAAATTACTTTTGGATAACAAATGGTATTTTTCACAAAACTAGCGAATTGGAAATGTAAATTTTTTGTCTATTATCGGTTTATATACAGCTACAGGTTTCAGTTTCTGTTTCCATCTTGGACAGCTTGATACCAAGCAGTAAAAATACAAATTTAAATAAATTCTAAATTCATAATTTTAAGTAGAAATTAGTACTACAATCTACATGGTATCAAGTTTGTCGAAGTAGATGGACCCTGTGATGACAATATCAAGTTCTAATTGAAAATTATTTATTACACTTGAAATTACATAATTAAATTGCAGCATGTGCTTACTATTAATAGTTATATTAAAATAAATCCATCGACTATCCGCACGACATAATCTTGTCCGGAAGTTTCATTTATTAAAAAAATCAGGTTGAACTTCCAGCGCCGGATAATCACGTGACATGGATTCATCAAAGTCGACATATCACGAATAAACGATATGAAATTGCAATCTTTTGCAAAAGTCACTCTAATATAAAAATTGTGATTCGAAAAGCCAATTAATAATGCCGTGATATTTATAGATTTTCTTCATTTCATTCTGCAGATTACGTACACGCCTCCTGACGTTATGTCAAATAAATACTGGTTTGGAATAACAACTCTTTGACATGAAAAATGATTTCTATGCTATGATTCAATTGCATTTACGATGATATCTATTTAGGAATAATAAAAAGGTATAATAATGCACGTGATGCGCATTTTGTCTGGTTCGAATCATAAACGAAAAGAAAGGACTTGCTCATTTCATGAAGTTCACCCTAAATAATGGAAGGCGAACATTATTTTTCATACGTAAAGCAATGAATACATTTTTATTGATGCGATAAAAAATACTGAGTAAATGCTTGAATAACTTGATATATAATTTTCTTTATATCTATTGTGCAGTGATCTGCTATTAACCCAACTAATTAGAAATAAGCAAAAACTTTCCCAGTCTTCTTTGAAGAGTGTTTGATTTAGAAAAAAATGAAGTTTCTCTAATCGTCAATTCGATTCATCCAGAGGAATAGATACGTCGTTTTCCATCAGTTTCGAGCAACAAAGTACCGTGATATCTCTCTCTGGATCTGTTCGAGTTGTACTCAACGCGTCACTTAACACACATTATTAGACAAGTATCCCGGAGTCGCTTCTTGTCTTGTTGTCTTGTACCTGTATGCCTTGAGTAGCTGGAAAGGTACTTCAGGCTATTTGATCATCATCACTTGTCGAATGCTTTTTATCTGACCGCATCGGGGAAATAGGAGGATGGCCGATGCAGATTTTACTCAAAAAAATAAGATATTAGATATCACAGTTGTAGATTTTTAACAACGCTCTTTAAACATGTTCTATGACCTGTGGTTGTATCAGTACATTTTAATCTAGTATTTTTCTCGAGAGGGTAACCCAGTGCTCAACCATTGTTTTTTTTATATGTGGACTATACGATTTTTATTTGAGATTATATTTGAACCCTAAGTGGAAATTTGATATCACACTGTTTTGTATCAAGATAGCCGAGGTCGAACCCGGAACTAATTCTAGCCCACATTTTTAACCATTCTACAACTAAAATTTGATGTAAACAATGTTTTGAATGCGATTGAAATTCATCTTTATGTTGAAGATAATAAAAAATAATTTTAGACCAAAAAAATAAAAATTTGTGAACAATCTTGTAGGCACAGTACGCAATAAAATAGTTTTAAAATGTTCTATTTCTATTAGCCAAGTTTCTACTAGCTATTACATTATTATTTCTTCAGTTCTCGTTGACTTCGCGGTGTTTGAACGTAAAATCCATCATCTCTGTTCAGTTTGTCAATGAATTAACCCGACCGGCAAGCCGACACAGAGGCGATAATGCTCGTTATGGTCTCGCAAACAATCGGAAGGCGCTGAGTGTCACTTGGGAAAAGTGGACACTTCAAGACGACATTGTCAGTCATGAAAAAGTGATAGGTAACGGTAAAAAAATAAGGAAAAGAATAGCTGATCATACGGTAGAAGTATGAATTAAATTTACCAAGTAATAGATGATAGTAATGTTTTTTTTTATTTATTTTTCATAGCAAGCTATGCAAAGTACATTCAGCTACATTTGTTACAGTTATATATTATTTGACTGCGTGAGAAGGATCGCTATCCTGCGATAGCGCCTTCATAGATGTTATGTTATATTTTGAGACGCTATGGTGGTAAAGGCTTTAGCAGAACTGACGCTAATACGTTTGGATGACGACTTAGACGAGCTTTATATCTGGCGCAGTAAAGACTAATTTCTTCTTCTATAGTTCGAATTCTGAGATCTTGATGTATCAACCAATTGGGAACGTATTTTGGAGCGTTCACGATTTCTTTCAAAATTTTATTTTGGAACCTTTGTAGAATAGTTATGTTCGATTTACTGGCCGCACCCCATAGTTGTAGGCCGTAGGACCATATTGGTTTAATAATTGTCTTGTATATTAGGAGTTTACTTTTTATATAGTAATGTACATCGTAAATAATGGTTGATCTGTATTTCACAAATAAAACAAAACATGCAGACTGCAATTTCTGTTACAAAAACCCGAAAATTCCTATACGATAGCATTCCAACTCATCAGATATTTGCACGCTTTGATGGAACTGCATCCCCAAATGATGGCTTTCCTATCTAAGGCTTATCATTGATTCGCAAATTCTGCCGATCAATCCTGAGTGACCGTCGGCTAAATCCGATTGTATTTACGTAATCCCCGTATCAATTTCCGATTCCATCGTGGGCTTGCGTTTGTAATGCAAACTGACCAAGCAAAACGATGTGTACTGCGGTGTGTGTGCGATATTGCAAAGTCTGGGGCGTATGTAGCCGACAGTCAATGCAACTCTCGAGCATATTGGCAGAGTATTGCAAATACTAATTTAGAGGGAATATAAAAGCCAGTAGCCCCTATATTTCTAAAATCAAATGTAGAATGTAAAGTTCAATTGTTTAAATCTATTTAGTTTCAGTAGGTAGGTATTGTTTAACATGCATACTTCAAAAGCTAACAAAATTCAAAATTTTCGTATTTATAGCATCAAAGCCATGAGAAATTTTGTAAGTTTCCTGGTCAAATGTTTTTTTACGAATATAGCAAATTATTAACTAAATTCAAAGAATAAATTCCTAAAACAAATTGAATCATTTATTATTCACAAAAATGTTAGTAGATAATTTTAAATGAATTTGATAAAAGTTGTCATTCCCTTGGATTTAATTACACAATTTTGCCGAACAATTGCAAAAAAAATTTCATTATTTGTGCATATTGTAGCTCTCAATTGATGAGAAAAATTTCAAAACTGTTACCATCATCATATGAAGCTATAAAAAAACAGTTGTATGCATATTTTTGAAGTAACAAATCTATACAATATCAATATTTTAATAATTTGACTGTTTACTAAAACTCATAGTACGAGTTATTATTTTTGCAAAAAGCTTCTCCAACCAATGTCTTCCCCAACAAATTACGATTCGCAGAAGTTAATTTGATCTTCCATAGATTATTAAACCGGTCTCCCTCTTTGGTTAAATGCTTTTCTATAGCATGCTGTGGTATCAATATCATAATTTTCTTGCTCGTTTCATCTGGAGACATTATCTACGGGCGTGCTACGCGTAGCTTTTTGTCGCTCGAGCTTTATTCGCACGCTCGGATGAATTTTGGTCTACAAGGCGCCATCGGGACTACTTGGGAAAAACAGGGCCAGATTTATAATATACTGATAAAATAATGATATAATTGATTTTTATTTTTTTACACAAATTTTTTCGGCAATAAAAATATCAAGTATTTTACCATTTTACAATCCTGATTGAATGCGCAAACTTTTGATGAAACTTGTCAACACACTTTAGAACATTTTTTTAAGCGAGGGATACTCAAAGTCGATAGATTTAAAAAAAATCATTGAATTCAGAAGAAGAATTGTTGAAAACTTGGGGCGATTATGTTAGTAGTTTTTACTATGATCCTGGAAACAAAACATTTTTCCATATTCAACATATTATGGACGTGGGATAAACTTGAAAGCAGTGTGATCAAACTATCAATATTATTTGTATCTCCTTCACAAATGATGATTTTAACCGTTTCCAACATATAAGGGTTTCCTTGGTAGTGCAAAAGTCAGTTAGCTTAGCAAATCCCGTCGAAGTGAATTGCGTGCGGCCGACGTTATGAGGGCGTTCTTACTCCGTTGATAATGATCAAGAGCAATTAACCTATCGCCACCTTTCAGCGTCGTGTGTAAAGTGCTTACACCGTCTATTTTGCGAAAAGTGCAAAGCTTCAAGTGAAAAACACTGTATTCAAAACACCAACACATCAAGACCAACAACAAATAGAATAAAATCTGTCTCAGAACTATTCTACCCAAACAAGGGGACGGTCACCTTAACATTATGTTTATAAACAAATTGAAATAAAAATATGCATCTTGCTAATTGTTTTTTTCTATGCAATTTTATCAGTATATTCAATAAATTAAATCCAATTAACCAAACAATATGCCATATCCAACTTTATTCCTTTATTATTGTTTGGGGCAAACTTCCTATATGATGAATGCCCATTATAAATCATTGCACCTAATTCCTTTAAACGGATTTACAGCGAATCATAATATTATGACCCGTTGTATAAATAATTCAACACTATATCAATATCGTTAGCGAACGGTCTGTAACCACGTAGCTCGAACCCTTATTAACATCTTTTTAGATTGGACGATATAGCTTCAGTCTGTTGATTTCTTTGTGTTTGTTTGCTGTTTCTATACGTATACACTGTACTTTTGAAAAATTTCAATGTAAATATATGCAGCATGTGATGTAGCTGTGGTGTAATAATCGCACTTGTCCTTTTGTTTTACTTGCTAGGATGTCTGGAGAGTTAACATCATGCTTTGCTTTATCGAAAACAGGGACTCGAAACAGACAATCAACAAATATATTCAGAATTTGATATTTTAGAAATGAATTTTTAGACTTATTTTTAGATAAGATGTTTCTATTTTTTTACTAAATTTTTTGCGTAATGTTATCAAGTTGTTTGAGGTAGGGGGACTAGGTATTGCAGTGGTGAACTAATTAAAAAAAATGCAAGTCGATCCGACTTGTAGTTTTTTTTTAATTTGTGGCACCGCATTGAGAAAAGTAAATTTGAGAAAAACGTATTTAAAGTTTTTAATATAATGTACTAAATACACTATTTAATTCAATGTACTAAATACACCATGGTGTCCAAAGATGCTGACACATTAAAAAGGTCATGTGCATGAGGTATTATAATGAAAAAGAGAGCAGCTGGCATACAATAGCTTGCGGAGCGATGAAAAAAACGGTTTCAGAGGATCATACATATAGATATATATATATATATATATATATATATATATATCTATAACTTCGTCAAAAAATAGATATTGAAATTTTTTTTTTTTTTAAATAATTTTAAGGTTTTTAGCTTTCATAATACCAAGAAATCTCAAAATCGAAAAAAAAAAATAAAAGCCGAACAACCCCCTTAAGTTAAGAAAGATGTATGTGACTTATGTTAAAAGTTCCAAAATTGTAAGGTCATATATAACCTGAGTGCATCTATTAATTGACTCCTTTTATAGTACAGTAAGATAATAGAACAAGCTTATCTAAAAATAGGTCTATTAATATTTCCAAATCTTTTACTCATACATGATGTAATTGGATAATTCCTATTATATCCATAAACTTGATTAAAAATCTAATTGCCAAAACCGTCACCACTCGTATTCACATCACAAAATCCTATTAAAATTATCAATCCGATTATTTAATCATACGCTGTCGTCCGGGTGCAACCTCCTTTCGTTCGGATACAGTAATTACCATCTCTTCTCGCGAAAGAGTGATATCAGGCAAGCACAATCATACGGCTATCAAAAAACTCCCCGAGAAAGACGGGAACGATGATCTGTTTGCAAAGTTCTTTTATCTTATTCTTTCTCTGATACCTTGTTGTCGATGGTGTTATTAATGTCGTTGTTTTACTCTTTTGTTTTCAGCCAGCCGGCACCACCGCGAGTGTTGGGCGCCACTGTCGCAGTCGCGGAGGTAGACTGGCACCTCAGGGCTAATCATACCTGCCAGGAGAAGGTCAAACTGTGGGAAAATGGATTTTCTTCTTGGAGATTGGAGGTTGGCGGAAGGGTAAGTGCTAGATTTTAATAAGATTTTGCATGTTTTTTTTTTTTTGATTGGGGCATCGATTTTGTGTCACATTTTGTATAAAAAATTGTTGTGATTTTGGAAGCAAATAATATTCCATTAAGATAGCTTTTATATTTTGTAAAGAAATTGTTTGGATCCTGAATTAGCCAATGAAAGTCATTATTATTTTAGTAAAGTGTCGTGGAATATTATTTGATTTAGTATTTAGGTGGTGTTCTTCGATCACAGGACCAGGCTCATGTGAGATGAGGAGTATTTGGAGACATATTAAGGTGTATGAAGAGGACAAAATAGTAGGTGGTAGTTTTAGTAAGTATTTGCATGCTGCATGATTTTTGACACAAATCGATGCTGATATAATAAAAATTTCTATCCAAGGTTAAAAAATTGACAATTAAATCTTGACATAAATATTATTGAGCAAAAGATATATGGCGCTAGTGGGCCATTGATTATTAATTAATTATATTTAGAAATGAAACCGCAATTAACTGTTGTAGACTCGATTTACGATAACTCAATTTACAACGAAACTGATATGATATAAATTTTGATATCAATTTATTAGCCCGACAATTGTTCGCTGACTAAAAACCGAGAGACAATTTTACGATTGTGAAAACAATAATCTAGCTATAGCTTGCTAGATGCGATATTCGCACCAGCGTAGCTCCAAGTGTGCTGTGTAGTTTAGTCATCAAATTGGCGTCAATCAAGTGACATCTGTCAAGAACATTTTCATTCCGCCACAGATATCGGCGTTAAAATTAGATAAAGATTTGTCTCATCACTAAAGTATATTTATATAAACTTTATTGTTGGTCATTGATCCATCTTTTGAGGATCATCGGCGCCTCAGCGGTCTATAAGGTGGGTGCCTATATCGAAGTCTCGGCTCTCGGTTATGCGCACGTCGTTCGCCGTGTGTGCGAGCCACAACCGTAGGGCCTGTGCTCTTCTGGTGGGGCGAAGAGGGTAATTATATGTTTGTTTTAGAGTCTTGATAGTTTGTTGGTTTTTTAAACGAGCCCGATGATTGATGGTTTCATTTTTTCGCGCTGGGAGGGCATGATACACCGTGCACAGAGCGTACGTGTACGTGTATTTCTTTCCATGTTCGCTTGCGGTCCGAGCATGACTCTTTATTCTTGCATCTGAGGATATGATGGTACTAAGATACTACAGTCGCCGGAATATTGGCGACTGGCGGAAAAGGGAAACGTTGTACCGTTTGTTTTGCAATTCTCTGAATGCGCGGGCGATGCGGATTGTGGGTGGTGGGTAGTAACGGTTAGCACATAAACAGGCGAGGGAATGATAAGACAATGGGCATGGCATGGGTTTTATAAACAACTTGTTTTAGCGGCTTTTACTTGTTTATATCTTTATTTTTTGACAAATGCAATATATTGAAATTGTGCTACGTGCATTTTTTTATTTACTTTTCATAGCAAGCTATACAAAGTACATTCAGCTACATTTGTTACAGTTATATATTATTTGACTGCGTGAAAAGAATCGCTATCCTGCGATAGCGCCTCATAGAGCTTTGTATCTGGTGCAGTAAAGACTAATTTCTTTTTCTATAGTTCGAATTCTGAGATCTTGATGTATCAACCAATTGGGAACGTATTTTGGAGCATTCACGATTTTTTTCAAAATTTTATTTTGGTACCTTTGTAGAATAGTTATGTTCGATTTACTGGCCGCACCCCATAGTTGTAGTCCGTAGGACCATATTGGTTTAATAATTGCCTTGTATATTAGGAGTTTTTTTTTATTGTGACTTGTGATTGGACCTTTGTGCCCCGCCCAACCCTATTCAAAATTGACAACTGTTCTATAATTTTATTAAATATTATTAATTCAAAGAGAACGACAAACAAATTATTTCCTATGTCCATTACCTCGCAAACAATTTGTAATTCTTCGTCCTACGCGTTCTGGAACAAAAATGAAAAAAGAACTGTCCACGGTTCCGCAATACTTATTTGTGCACTATAGAGTAGTCGAGAATTTCTTCAGCGGTCATTATCTGTCGAGGAAAATCTCTTGCACGTAAACGCATGCGAGGCGTGTCTGAGGACAACGCATGTTGAAACGTGCGTCAACTATATCATATAGTTATTTGGTACAAGAAATAAAGCTCGGATAAATGATAGAAGTTATGAAGAATATGTGTACAAGAAGATTTTTCAAAATTCAAATCATTTTCGGAGGTATACCTGTTTGACCACCATAATCCTTCTCTGTTTTCTTACGCTGCGAAACTTTAAGCAGTTTTCTCGAAACGTTGTCTTTTTGATACGACACCCACGATTTCTTAATTTTTACTGAACTAATTCACTTGAAAATTTTATATTGAGTCTTTTTTATAGACTTAATTTCCTTCAGTATGAACTACACTCATCTCCAAATTCCGATTTTTACCATTTGAAAAAAAAATCCACGATAACAACTGTTTCATCAGATAGTCTGTATTTTGTGAAAACAACATTTTTTAACTTGTCCATTCGTTTCATGCAATATCTTTTTCTTTAGGTTATTTAGAAGTTTATAATCATGGGTATGGTGCTAATTTTTGGAGACACCCCAATTCTTCACCTTCTAGAATTAAAATTTGAATATTTTGGTCTTTTTCATATTTTTTAAACATTAATTTATAATTTGCAAAAAATATAGTAAAAATATTGTTTATACATTTTATGGCTTTTAAAAACCGTATAAAATTTATGCTCCTTGAGTCTTAGAGGACTAGACCACAATTCCTCCTTAATCAAATATCGGTAAAAATATATACATAATATTGCGTACAATTATCTTTTTCGTCGTTTACAATGTGTGCCTCGTTTAAAATTGTAAATTGTGAGTATGTTGTCGTTCAATAGTGAAAAAATCGGCCCGATACCGTCGACCCTGGAATTTATATGGAAATATGACGGTGATAATTATATACGCGCGCAATGTGCAGCGCATTCGATGCGTCGACATGTGTTCATAAATTGAGAACGTTTAAATAATTTACTTGAGTAGATGGATGTATAGAAGGTATGCTAACTATCTGATTTGTTCATAAACTTATATTGAAAAGTTTAGAAGAAAATTACTCAATTTGATCCAGTGACTCTCAAACGAAAATTGATACACATGAAAAATTAGAGGTGAATGTTGCAACAAACGGTTACGATGGAAATTGATATTTTTGTAGGGTAATAAAATTAAATGCAGTATTTAATTTCAAATCACCAAGCTGGTAAATCTCTATAAATTCTTTCAAACCTACTAAAAATTCCTTATCAGTGTTAACTCCACCTCGAGCTAATTATTGCGCAACAGCCAGATGCAAAAGTATAAACTCGTAATCTCGATTTCACAAATTCGCCAATGGGCAAATTTCACAGGGAGGCCTAAATTCTAAATTGCAAATTGCAGATAAATAAGGAATAGAAAGGGCGATTGGAATGCCGTCTTGATGAATCACACAATCGTACATCGACAACATCGTAAATTCTGCGTATGAATTTTCACTTAAGGTGAACTTTTGCTTTAACTATAATTAATTTGAAACGCAATCGAAAGTTTTCAATACATAACAGTATAATAGTTACACATAACACATAAAATCAATATTTATGGGATTGGGATTATATAAGATAATAAGCTTTTTTTATTTATTATTTGAAACATTGTTGTAAGTTCTTTTCATGTTTTATTTACTTGTACGAGTTCGAAATTATTCATGCATTGGCTTATCGTAACCTGCTTGACAAGTGTCACTTTTAATATTGTAATTTGTCTTTCATGAATTTTTCCACCTGGTCAAAATGCATCTACTTAGTAACCATAAATCGCACTATATAAAAATATTAAAAATAAACCAATCGCAAAATTAAGCATAACTAACTAAAAATTTGCAAAACTAATTTTGTTACTGTTATCATTTTATTATCATTATCAATTTATAAAATTATGTTATTATAATCCATGATTTATCGAATGCGACAACTTTCTACACAAAATAGAAAATTGCAAGTAATTGGCGAAGTATTAGAATAAAAACTTGTTACAAGATACGCCTCAAGATATTAATTTTAATAGAGTAATTGATTAGGCTAAGGAAATTGATCACGTTTACCGCAATCACTGATCAATAATTACGAAATTTTAATAGGATTAAAGCTCTTAAAGCAATAAATCATATTTAATAATACATTACTTTTGATAGAGTGAAATAAATCGAAGGATTAAATCTATTCCGCACTATTTCAAATATTTTACTAAAAGTCAAACTAAAGAATGAAATGAGTTTTCATTTATATTTTCTAAAAACTTTAGTTTTTGAAATTTTATATAGTCAACAGATTTTTGAAATCAATATAGCGTCAAATTTTTACAATGTACCCTTACATTTTCAAAAATTTATGAAAAAAAAAATTAAATAGTAGGTACATTGGAGAAGTTTTAAAAGTATATCTATAGGTTTCAAAATGTATTTATATTTTTTTGTACAAAATATGTTATAATTTCAAACAGATAGACATGTGAACGGTGTAATTGCAATACTCAATTTTTTAAATTATGTATCTGTTACCCTTTGCTAATAAATAAAATGTCGTTAGATAGTAATTTCCTCGTCACTGTATTTATAAGGATATATAAATTATTTCTTAATCATGAACCATCACCTCAACTTTGTAGGAGCCTTGTAAAAAATAACTAATATGATTATGTTTAATGATCTATCACCGTTTTTATGAAACCACTACGTGCTATGGGCGGAGGCGACCCTTCATTCCAAAATAAATGGAATGACAGGGATGTATAATCAATGTTATACAATATGATTATTTTGTTGGTTTTATTTCTTACTTCTTCATTTTAGTTTTTTTTTTCCTCGAGCTCGCAACGCACATGCCACTCGTAGCTTCTTAGATATTTCAAAATTTCGCTCAAAACGAAACACCTTGCAATGGACTAAAATGGTTTCAAGAATATTTGATAGTTTTTGCCATAGGTTCGACAGGTGTAGAGTTGGGAAGGATTTCGATTTTTTTTTTGTTAATTTATGTGCAACTTATATAGTTTTGTTAAACAAACAACCATCCTTCAGTTTTAGCTTCGATGTTTGTTTTATGAAATTATGAACCTTTTTTGTTCCCGTTTGCCTCTTTAGATAATTAACATTCTAGCAATGGCATTAGGTGGGATTGGCAGACGCGCCGTGTGCGAGAATGTTATTTTATTTTCGTTTTTAGCTTCTCATTCACGTAATGTGGCTTTTTGTCTGTCATGATTATTATTAATTATATACAGTTGGTCAGAGATTATAACACGAAGGCTGTCCGAGGTCCAGGCGCCTGCCTCGTAATCGATGTGAAATCATTTTTCGTCGTTTTTTTGGACCTCGGCGATCCGATTCACATTATTTTTACACACACAATATTATCGACCGAAAATTACATACTTGTTAGCTCTGTTGTTTGTTTAGTTAACTGATTGAATAAATGAGGTATGATTTATTTGATTAAATACATATACACATTAAGGAGGTCCTTAATATGGACATTTTCGAATTTTCTTGCTCCCAAGGGCTCAAATAGTTCCAAATTGATAAAAAATAATTCTCTGAAAGTTTTAGCTCTTGATATTAACTTTTAGATAGTGCGCAATTCAATCAAACTTCGTATGGAAAAAGCATGGAAAAATTTTGAAAATTAAAAAAAATTTTTTAGGTATAACTAACGACAAATGAATTAAAAGTGAAAATTTGTGACATTTTTTATTAAAAATTCGACGCTCTGCAAAATTTTTGAAATTTTTTTCATGCTATTTCCATACAAATCTTTGATTGAATTGCGCTCTATCTAAAAGACAAAATCAAGAGCTAAAACTTTCAAAGATTTTTGAAATTTTGGGAGCAAGGAAATTCGAAAATGTCTATATTAAGGACCACCCTAATACACATACACATATTTCATAAGAATTTTCATGAGGATAGGCCCAAATTGTAAATTACAAGATATAATTGTTTTCAAATTAATTAATGCAACATTTAGGAAAAAATATTGTCCTGTGCCCTTATAAGAATTTTTCAGAATATCCTACCATCAACGACCAATTTGCACAATTTTCATTCTTTTCATTGAATTTTCATCTTATAACCGATCAATATCAAAAACTTAGTGTACCTATATAATTTAGAAATATTTCATTTATCCCCTTTTCAAAAACTTTCACCTTACATCGAGTTCTGTCTACTTCCTCTATTCCAAACTCGTTTTACCTCTATTAATTAAACATAACAAAGTTAAATGTTAAGTGTTAATTATAAAACATTTATTATTTTTAATAACTAAAGAAAATAGTGATTTTTCAAAACTGTATACAAGTGAAGTTATAACGGAGACAAGCCAAATATATATTTCGGCGGATCCATCCGCCCATTGTCCCACCCGCCGCGGGCTCGAACCCGGGACCGTCATAAATAACTATCAGTCGTCAAGTACAATCGGAGAAAAATGTTTTGTGAGGGTAAATAATTTAGCAAAGTGTCTAAATATTGATTTAATTTAAATTTAAAATATTTTTTTAAGTAAAAAGAATGAAAGTAATGTACTTGAAAGTACCAATAAATAATTTTTAAAATTGGCAGATAATCTTTTGTCAAGCACCGGGCAGTATAATGCATTTTATATGCTGGATTGTATTCAATGATAAATTTAAAAAAAAGATGATGCTTACCGCACATCATTTTTAACATTCAAGTTATTTATTCATTTTCTTTAAATTCTGTAAGTGACTAATCCATCTGTTCTGTTATATATATAAATATATATATATATATATATATATATATATTTCAATTAATCGTTTTTACATTATGTAACATAAAAGGCTGCTTTCTTCTCCGAATTTCTGTGCCAGAGTATACCTGGCGCTATAGGGTCAGAGCAGCCAGCAAAACGGCGCCTAATTTTAATTTGTTCGAACAGAAGATGAGTTTTATTTCCATATTTTTTGTTTTATTGTGTATTTTATTATTATATATGATTGGGTTCTTTTTTGTTTTTAACCTCCGTTTATGGCTTACGTTTGTTAACTTGTTTTCAACTAGTTAGGTTGACTGTGTGAAATGTTTCGATAATCGAGGATACGGGTGAGAAAAAAAACTATTCAATTATGTGTGTCCCGTTATTCAATAACCGTTTCCGTTATGAGAAGATAATTGATCAATAGTATAATTGGATTAATTGCAATAATTATAGATTTATACATCATTTCATATAATGAGTCATTATGTATTTATACTCTTGTAAGATATTTAAAAATAATAAATAATAAAAGATAATTGTCTTGAATAATATTTTGCACATATTGGAATACAAATTTGAAAAGATTGATTCATAATAAATGGAACAAAATGTATTTCTAAACAGAGCTGTACGTTTTTCATCATATATGCATTACTTAATATATTCCAAAAAGAGATCCAAAGCGTGATACTCTTGATAAAGATATAATCGGATAAAACGAGGCTGTCTGGTCCCCTTTCAAGGCGGGAAATAATTGAGGTTTTATCGAGTAAAGCCGAACGGTTCACAGAACATCATATGAATATGGTACACAACCATATTGCTCCATTCCATTTATGTACATGATACACCTATCGTAAAGTGGGTAGCTAAAACTCTGGGGTGTTTTTAATACCCGATCTCTTTGACAAAGTGAAACGAGGGATGGAATATTATTTTGATCATGCATGCTGTAGATTATGTGTAAATTCGTTTAGGACTATTTAATAAAGGACCGAGGTGATCAATTTAGGATAATTTGGCACATTGTGAATAATCTGGTATATAGACATTACAGTGTTGAAGTTATTGGCTAATGGTTTTTTATAAAAACCTGTAAGTTCCGTCCGCATTCCACCAGATCGTATATAACTTTCTCTAAAAAAGCCCTTTCTTTTATGTCGAACGGGATTGATACATCAGTGCAGTAAAAAAGACAGATTCGCAAACAAAACACTTCCGTACGCGTTTCCCTAATGACGACCTGTGTTTTAAACTGCCAAGCACGCGATATCGTCATTTATCCTAAATCCGACTGTAAAGAGATCAACCGCGGGCAGACTCAGGCTCACCCACGCCCAACTTGGAGCTACTGTGTTGGTTCTGCACTAAACCAAACGACACTATATTTTATATCTAGATGTCACTGGCGTAGGATAGAGAAATAGCGAAGAAAATGAAATATATCATAATACTCATAATTGACAAGGCTAATGAATGAGCATAGTACAGCACGGATCAGAAACAAGGACTCTAAGAAAGGTGGACAAAACCATTTGGAAAGGCAAATGGAGAAGATAAATTGGACAGATAAGCTAATCAAAAGTACTGGGGAAAGTGGCGAAAAAGGAACTCCTCTGAGCACAGTAATTAAAAGGAAAGGAACCTGGATTGGACCCATTCTGCAACCAGAAAGCATGAAAGCAGAACTTTGGAAAGGAAAATGCATAAAAATGTATTAAAATGTGAATAATGATAATAAAATAGTAATGAAAATACCAGACAAAGGAGGGAAAAAGGATCATTGATTTTGGGTTCTCTTCTACCATGGATATTCGGGCAAACTGCTATTTACTATTAACATTATTTGTCAATGATATTGTTAACTAAAAAAGAATTGTACTAAATTCGAGCTACTTTATCATTTTATTGGAGTTAATGAATGAAGTCTATATTTCAATACAATTTCATTTATCCTTTTGGATGTCTGCAAAAACTACGCCAATGTTTGGAAAGTACATCCCACACAGTTTAGCGGTGGCGATAAATCTAGAGGATTTGTACGGCAGTGCGCGGATAAACAAGGCTTCTCGAATTGAATTAGGGCGTTCTCAACTCTGGCTCTGTTTTTAGGGTGCATTAAAATACTACATCTGAGCCAAAAAACCATTTAGAACTTTATACAAATTCAATCGGAAATCACACTCAAAAGGATGAAAATTAAGATGTTTCAGAGTATTTAAGACATAAAGACTTAGTTCTATTTCATTAAACAGATGCTTGTCTAAATCATTTAATAGTCAGCAATATTTTATCAGTTTACTTCTCATCAATAATTAAAATCTCAACAACACAGCAAGTGCTTTCTATCGCGTGGCGCCTGTACATCGCCAGTTGTAACTAGGATAATTAATAATAAAGTGTTTGAAGTAATTGACTATAATTTTTGTACATAGCAAAACTTAGCAGTTATATTTGTAAGCACTAGACTGGTCTGCAATTGCTATCTGATGTGTGTAGTTGATGGTTGGCACAAATCGTGATTTAATAACTCGGTACGTTACAATTAAATGGCACTGATGCGTTTTTACCACGCGATCCGCGAAATAATTTACTGTCAGGTTGATTTTTTATGTGCGATAACATTAAATGAAATTAATGGAGTCTGTTGGGATTAAAATTTAAAATATTCATTTCAAAAACGGAAAATTGAATTTGATGATAGTGAGTCGAGGCAATACCAAGCAAAATTTTTCGTTAGAAAATTTAATCAGGGTCTAATTATGATTGGGTATTTTTGAGAAAGCAAATCTATCTTCTCTATCTTCTTTATCTTCTTCATGTATCCATATCCTAAGATTCTGCGAATGAAGATTTCGTGCTAAATATCACAAACGACAGCAAACAAAACGAACGACAAAAAATAATAAAAACTCAACAAGAACAACTAAAGAAACGAACGCTCACTAAAACCAAGACAGAGACAGCTGAAACGGGGTTAGAGGAATAATTATAAAATATCGAAAGAGGTATATCAGCATTATAAGGCTTACAAATACATTCGAACAAAATGCAAGAGTATTGTGTATGATAATGTTCTGTGCTTATTATAGACCACCCAGCCATTGAAAATACCCGGTCGTGAGACGCGAAACACTTAATTTCGATGTTTTCTGAGATCCTCAAAGTGTCGCCACTACTTGAGGAGGATTATTATTTTGTGTAAGAATAGAATCGAACAAATTATAAGGTAAACTGATTTAATTTGAATATTACATTGTGGGAAAATTCACGTGGCGTCTTGAACAGTTCGTGTGTCTAGAAATAAATCATATTTTCACTAGCAGGTACTTCAACATATGTAATTATTGAAGTACGGTTGTGAACATATAGACTGGTTGCCAGAACTAATTACTTTTAGTGATAATCATATAGTATTGAGTGTTTCAATATAATAATAATTGTCTATAGCAATACCCTTATTGGCAAAAATTAGTAAAAATATCTAAAAATAATTTTATTTTTTGCAATTAAATTCTTTAATCATCTATGTGGCATGGGTGACTGCACGTTGTTTAAATATGTCTAGTTATATTTTTTTGTGAATTTCTACCTTAATAAGTTTGACAACCCAAATCCGCGGGGCACTCGCCAGGAATTCGAATCTTATACGAAAAATGGCGACCACACTTGCTGCCTTCCGCCAGAACGAGCCTCGTTAGGTCCGGCGCCATGTGTTAGGTAATTACATGTAATAAATTTTATAATCTAAAATCAACAAGGAGGGATCAATTAGAGGTTTTCGTGTCAGTCCTCGTGTTTGGTTTTCGCTCTGCCTTCCCCAACCTACCAGTTTGCTGTTTTAGTCACTTTTTTCTCATCCACATCCTTGTCTAATTTCATTCGCCTTTATTATGATATATGTATTCAGGTAAAATTCATCCCTCGTTGACTAGGGTCGAACATAGTAATAGTGTTTATTATTTTGTTTTTATTTGTTTTAACCTTTCGTTTTTATAGATATATACAATCCTGATGGATCTATTTATTTATGGTTAGTTATGAGTTGCAAGGGGTCATTTTTTTGGAATGGGTTTCGTTTTTTTTTTGTGCGTGTTATGAAATATGGCATGCTTTTTGGGATATTTTTCATTAGTTGGGTAAGGGTTTCTGTTGCTAATCAGATGAGATACGCCTTGTTTTAGGTAACGAATCGATTTTCTTGCTTTTTAATGCGTTTTCGGTTATAGTATATTTCTCTTAAATTTTAAATGTTTTCATGAGCTTGCATTCCATCATTAGTAAATATTGAAGAATCGAGGGTTAATTCTGAATCGATTTTGGTATTGATTCGACTGGGATGTTGGGAATCGTGCTGATTAGTTTCTGGAGAAGATCGGCCGGGCCGTTTTCTTGTAATAAAATGTTAAATTTTTTTTTCGACGATTTTTCTTATTATTTTGACGGTAGATACCATAGTCTTCTAGATCATACTAAAATATTACGGCCCTACGACAACTCGTTTAGCTTTAAAAATTCGTCAAAGTTTGCAAAAATTAGTATCGTTTTTTTGGCATTTGTCAAAATTAGACCTTTCATCGACGATTGCTCAAAAACGCCTGAACTGATTTCAGAAATTTAAAAACCATTTGACGTGTCTCAATGAGGACTATCGCTTGTCACTTTTGTACGACAATCGGCCGAGCCGTTTCTTTGAAATTTGAAAAAAAGTGTTAAACTTTTCGTCCACATTTAAGCTCATTCTACCGAATCGATTTAAAAAAATCAAAAACTGTTCGAAAGATATTAGTTGGGAATGATACCGATTAGTTTTAGGTGAAAATCTACCGAGCTGTTTTCTTGTAATTAACTGTTGAAAAAAAAATTAAGACGATGCTTATGGAACTTTGTTTGGCGATATATACCATGGTCTTATAGAACTTACTGAATTATTACGACCTTACGACAAGTAGTTTAATTTTAAAAATTCTTCAAAGTTTGAGAAAATGAGTAGTTTTTCTGACGTTTGTTAAAATTAAAAATAGACGAGTCACTTGGTATAACGATAGAGTACTTGGTCTTAATTAACATAATAAATCATTAAAGTCCTACGGAAACTGTTTCAATTAAAAAATTATTGATTTTTGAAAATTTGCTTTTCGAAAATACTCCGATTAACGCGGTTGTTCGTTTTCTATTATGTGTAATAAATCCACTCGGAATACTTTTAATCACTCATAAATTAATTTATTTTTTATTGATTAAGTCGATTATTTAAACATATCGGGAAGTTCATGTAACTTGCCTCAAGGCTAAATACCAAACCAACTAGTTATATTTAGTTTCAGATCAAGGGTTATTGAAACTTCTGTCTAAGAAATAGTTGTGCCCGCAAAAAAATCTAATAAAACAATTGCACAACTTAAAAATTTGCATATGTTTTATTTTGAATATTCGACAAGTGCCGGTCAGAAATTAATCGTTGAACAATTTTATAAAAACCTTTGTCACAATTCGTTAGAAATTTGAATGTCCCCTTTACCCTGAGCCTTCTTCTCCTTTACTCCCAAAAGGCTGAGCTTTCTGGCGTCGTCAAGAAAGGGTTCTCAGGATTAGGTTAGAAAGGGGTCTCAGGTTAGGGTTATTGAAACTTCTGTCTAAGAAATAGTTGTGTTCGCAAAAAACCTAATAAAACAATTGCACAACTTAAAAATTTGCATATGTTTTGTTCTGTATATTCGAAAAGTGTCATTTCATAATAGACAATTTTATAAAAACTTTTGTCACATTTCGTTAGAAATTCATCTGTCCCCTTTACTCTGGGTCTTCTTTTCCTTTATTCCCAAAAAGCTGAGCTTTCTCGCGTCGCCAAGAAAGGGTTTGCTTGTCCGTATTTATATACATAAAGACACGCCTTCGAGCTGGGACGCGAACGTGCGACTCGTCGTCATTTGAGACATTTCGCGCGCGCACCGTTGTGTATAAGAAGTTTTTCATTCTTTTTTCTTCGACTTTTTCCTCTATGCTCGCTTGTTCTCTCGGCTTGAAATAAGGCTTCGGTCTGGGCCGTTGCGACGATGCGGCGGCGTCGACGTGGGCGGAACGACGCGTCGAGGCGTCAATGAGGGAAAGGATAGAAGAAATATTGGTTGAACACAAGGGTTGTAAGTAAGGTTTTACTGAAATAGTTGACTACAGTTTGTTCATAAGAACAGAAATTGCAAGAATTTGCCTTACATCAAAATTATTTAAATATTCTGAATTTGAACATTTTGAAGAAAAAAATAGTAGGGCCCAGAAAATTAATATTTTCATAAGACAAACGGTAGTATTACTATTGATAATTATTTGATGAATGGTAAATAAATAAATATTTAGCACGAAATCGTCAAAATTTCACCTAAATCGTATTTAAAATCCACCATGTATAATATTTGTACCTAAATATCTATTCTTCAGACTTAGCGAAATTACTAAAACTAAAGTCATTAGTTACGATAGTTTCTTGGAAAGCAATACCAAACTTTTTTATTATTTTAGTTTCTACAGCATTCAGAACACCACATCATGTGAGCTATTTAGTTCAATTAATTTATTCACACTTATAAACACACAAAAGAAATTATTTTGCTAAATGTTTTGTATGTCAATAGTTAGCATTCCAACGAGTGATTCACCTAAGTTCTTCAAATCTTCTTATGAATCGCAAAATGTGTTGGCAAGCGCTTAACTCAACAACGCCTGGACCAATTTGGCCAATTCTTTTTTTTAAATGTTCGTTAAAGTCCAAGGATGGTTCTTACGGCAAGAAAAAATCGAATAATTGCCGAAAAAACCCTAAAAACAGCCCTTTTCTTTTTCTCATACAAACGTTTTCGAACTAAAACTTAGAACCAATTTGAGCTTTATTGCTATTAAAGTTCATATTAAATTACAAGCACTCACTGTATACTCCTTCTAAACGATTATTCGGATTTTGATAAATCTTTCTGAAGTTTGTTAAGGAAATTTTCTAGGATGTATGTGATTATAAAGTACTGGGATGTATGTGCAATATTGTAGAAATAAATGGAAAAAATTGCAAAAAACGACATGTCATTGTTTGCATTGAAAATAAATGAAAACTATCATCTGCCAAAAATTTCAATTTACTTATGAACCTAGACAATATTAGAATATGTATAATAAATTTATGATTATGAATAAGAAAAATGAAATGTCTACATTATTATTGCCGAAAAGCAGCTGAGATGTGCCAGAAATTAAAATAATATAAAATACAGTATATGCATGACATATGAATAGGATATGACAAATTAATTCATGATGCATATGAAAAATACGAGCGCACGCCTTAGGGGGCACCAACACAAGATTCGGATATTAAATTTTTAATATATAATTTCTTTGCATCTTTTACTAATCTTTCCACAATATTTTTAAAATTTGTGAAAATTTCACTGTATAACAACAAATGGGAAAGTAAAGATGAATACATGCAATTCGGCCCTCACCATATCGATTAGGAGAAGTTTAAGATGCAATTTTGGAAATCTTAAGTAATAAATAAATAATTAATTGATCCAACATGAAGTACCAGTGTTATGTTATGGTTATGGTTATGTTATACCGTTCCACTTCAATTTCCAATATTGTGTGGGAATTGAGACTCATCATTTTATTTAAAGCAGTTCTATATTTAACACTGCTCATATTATAAATGTATATGCATTTTGGCGTGAAGAGTAATTCAAAAAACAATAATTATTATTTTTAGCTAAACGATAAATATTAGTATATTATATTAAAAAATTGTAGACATGGGTGCAGGACAACGTCTGCCGGGTCATCTAGTTTGGATTATAAAAAAGTGTGTTATTATTATTATGTGACAAAACGTTTCGTGTTACGTTAATAAATGATTTATTGTTCGTCTTTTGTATTGTTCATCACTTCTCGTTTGCGCTTCGCATTATCATAATTGGTTCATCGTTTACATACGATTACCATTGTGTTTGCTCACGGGCACATCTGTGAGCTCAAATGGCCACCCAAATCTCACAATGAGTGAAACGTCAAACTTGCATTTTTGTTTTTTTTATTATTTTGACCTGTTATCGTCGTCTGTATTCTCGAATTAGCTCGGGCGAAGTGTATAAATAAGTTATTAAAAGTTAATATAGAAGAATGGAATTGATTGTGCCGTATGGGGCTTCTTTCGCACGAGATAAAATATTTATGTTGCGAATCGGATCTTCCTTAATATTTTGTTTAAATGAATTGTTACTAGCATCGATAACGATTTTTGTTTGTTTAAAAATAATAAAATTACTAATATCACTTTATTTTTAAATTGATTGTGATATCAAAAATTTAAATGAACACCGTTTTTAAGGGTAGTCAGATTATAATATTCTAATCTATACATACGATGAATGCTCTAGCATCCACTTCAAGTTGTACGCTTCTATTAACGAATATGCTTGTCCAAGGTAACTAGTGACTCTCCGGGAAAATATAAGATAATACGAAAATACCTAAAAAATTAGTTAGACATCATCTTTACATGTTAACAATTACAGAAACGTAAGGTTATATAAAATCACATTCAAAATAATTGACTCTAAAATTTGAATGCTATAGCATTCACGTCCGCGAACGTGTTAACAAACAATATTTATTATATATTTCAATTATTTCTTGATAGTTCTTTTATCGCGCTTGTGTGAAAATAGCCTAAATTTTCTAATCATGTTTCTAAAATTGCTACATCATCATACACGAGCGTTTTTGATGAAACTTTAGCGTTTGTTACATGATTTTTTCTAGATAGTTTTTTCTGTGTTTATTTATATAGACATCAATCATAATATTTATCATTTGTGTAACTTTGAAAAAACTTATTATGATTTTATTAACCCATAGAGATCACGCACACGACACTTCTCTAGTTGTGTGGTAACATGGAAATTTACACATAATTATTTTTGGTAGTCGTAAAAATAATTATAAAATGAATCAAGTTTATGTGAGAAAAGTATTTAGCATTTGGTTATTTACAATGAGTTGAATATTCTACTTTCTTTGTATATATAGCGTGTGTGTGTTTTTATTCGCATAAACTTTGAACAAAAGTTCAGTCGTTAGCTAGGGCAAAAGGAGGCACCCTTTCCTATCTTTTTCTATCCCATGATGTTACTGATGGTCTTCAAAGTTTATGACAAAGAATAAAGAAACTTGGCGCTAAATCGACTTGTTTTTCGTGCCTATTTCTTACGATCGCTCATGAAGACAAACTGTCGTATAATGACGGTAAAAAGTTTTTTCATGTTCAACTAGAAACTTTGAATGGTAATTTTATATTCAGCTAACAATCGACTATCACAGTAACTTAAAAGTGGTTAGAGAACTTCAAGAATAAATATTTGCTTTAAATTTCACACAATGAATATCGATTTGGTAAAGGAAATAGATTTTGTACAAGGATGGTAATATACGAATATCATGACTGATTGCGTAATATAAAGAAATTGTCAGCTTATTTTATTATTTCATTATTTTTATTTTCACTTTCGAATTCCCTTTGAAATCAGGTATAGCCCAAAATCTATACGAATTTCAGGCTCCAACGGAACTTTACGTGCCAGTAACTTCACAAAATGCTACGAGACCGAATTAACCCATTGTTCATAAGAGCTTTGTCCTAGGTGTGCATATGTGTGTGAGGAAAAGTGGGCCTGATGTACTTCAATCAATTCGGGTGTGTTTTATACGGGTTTGGAATCAACGGGCTGGGTTGAAATTAGGACCCATCGAAGTTATGGACCGTAATGGCGAGGTGTACAAGTACACTCGAGAAATAGAAATTTTATGAAATTTTTAAATTAAATATATTGTAATAATTTATTCTAAATCTATCGTCTCAGACAGAAAATTTTGCTAATATGTACCTCAATCATCATAAAAGAAAATCCCATATTTTATAAGCAAGATAATAAAAATTTAACGATCAATCTAATAAACAAGTTTCTTCCTTTCTCAATATACTTTAATACATACATAAAATAGATATCTGTGATATATATCCAAGGGCGTTTGCGACATTTAGATTGATCTCGTCTAAATGGAGGGATGAGATAGTCGACTTGAAGGGCTATCATAGATATTTAAAGGTAGATAATGCTTTGTGTGATTTTGCAGTGTGCACTCTCTAATAATCCGCAATTAATGGTTATAATAAATAGAAACATTAAAAATATCTTTTTAATAATTTTTTTGTTCATAGTATGTGCTGTTAATTGATATTAGCACCTATCCTGATGTGTTACTCCAATAGGCTGGAAACTATATTACAAGTCAAGCCTTATAATATAACTCTAGAACGAGAGAAGACTCGATTACCCTAGAATTGATTTTGCTTCTACATTTCTAATATCGATGTCGACTTCCCAAGCTGATCCTTTTCCCATCCCTACATGCCGTTTATGTCTTCGGGCTCGCGTTTTTATTAGTTTTCGACCGGCGACTTTATTCTCGCAAATAAAATGCTTGGTACACGAGCAATAAGGATAAGATGATTGTGTGTGAGATGCGTAAAGAGCGATGAAGGAACCTTCGATAATATTAACACACACGTCGTCAACATCTTAACAAGATGGCGAGACTAGTTTTTCTTGCAAAATGGCCGACTGTTGTCTTTGGAGCACATTTCGACACGACAGAGTATCGGCATCATTGTTTAAACATTGGTAAATGTCAGATACATTTAAGAAATTAATTAATCGTTCAACATCTTCTTCAATATCATCATAACTGCTTCGTGATTCGGTAGAACATGGAAGAACAGGTGTAAAATTCGGCCATTAACCCAAGCTACAGGGTGGCCATTTAAAGTGGAAACGTCGAGCAATCCAACTTCAAAACCAATATCAAAAAAATAGTTGCAACATACTTCACTAACCAGAATAAATTATAAAAATAAAAATAAATAATAATTTATATTTTGTATATTTTTTTAGAAATAATGGTTCCACTTCAAATGGACCACCCTGAATTTAGCTGGGCTTTGCCTACTAGGACTAAAATAAAGAAAATTTTAATCAGCAGTAGTTATTATATAACTAATAACAATTACATTTACATTTGTTTGTAAAATAAATTTAAAGCAAATTAAAAAGTGTCCTGTTGGATTCCAATAAGAACGTTATTAGGTTACCGATCATTTTTTGTTATTAGTAGATTTATATTATTTAGCTTCCACTTTCATACGGTGTCACTAATATTTTATAAATATCCAAGATTATAACAATTAACTCTAGTGCTGATTAAATAATACCATACATTTTACTCTAAAGTCCTGATATAGGCAGTAATTAAATAATTACTATGCTCCTACGCATCTATCAACCGATACAAGTTAAATAATAACTTTATTACTCAATTTATTAAAAGTCTTGATGAATTTTATGCTGAAATTATTTTTATGCATATTTGTCTGTCGTACGCCGACAGGTGCAACAAAATTGAGCCATATGGCAACGATTTATAAAAAAAAATCTAGTTGTGTTTTGAATAAATTTTGTTGCAATTATCCTAGAGGCATATGTTGTGTAAATATCCCTTCAATATATTTAAAGAAATCAATTAATCAATATGACTGTAAACGTTTGAATGATTTATTTGAAACATTCGTGCAATTTAACAATTTTATAATAGGCCTTGACGTCGCCGTCGCGTCGGCGTGTTTTAAATCAAAAGTTGTTCGACGTACAAATTGACATATATCCGACGATTTGGACAGACTTGTTTATCGTCTAAGAAATATCGCGTATAGTATAATTATCGACGTGTTATTTGTGACCGACAACGCTGCGTCGAGGAGTACATTTCCACCCTGGAATGAATTATAGATTGCGGAGGAAGAAATGGCTTGGACGGAATGTGGAAGAGTTTTTCAAGGAACGAACAATTGGAAGAAACACATCGATCAATTTTAAAGTCAGTAGGAAAAATAAATAGGCTAGGGGTCATTTGTTGCGATAGACATCTGATTCTGAACTTCAGGGGCCAATTCTGCGGCTAAATAGCCAAAAGATTCGCTTCTAAAAAATTTCAAAACTATGTATGGGCAAACTATAAAATGTTCTACAATTATTCAGCATTTAAAAGCAATTTAATTTCTGTAATTTGCAAGCCTAGTAAAAAAACAGTACCTACTATAATCATATCTTATTGGAATACCCTCGGTCTACTTCTCGCCCTCGAACTTGATTCTTTCCTATATAATTTCCAAAGCAAAGAACGAACTTTCGGCGTCGGTTTAATAAAACTACCAAATTACAAATTTCCGATATATTCCACCGAAGTGTACATCGCTGTTCGTCCCCGACGTGAGAAGTTTTCGTATGTTTTAGGAATAGGAAAGGGTCGCGCCGAGCGAACGAGGTACAATTTTTATGGGGCGTGTGCAACGAAAGGCCCCCTTAATGATGGAACAACACGCTCTACGCGCTTAAATAATTAAAGCGTACGAAAAGATGGCGTGGTAAAATGATAGCCACTACACACTATCAGGAAATTAAGTTTGGACATTTTAGATAAAACGTACGAATGAATTTATTATTTATGACGAGTGTTTGATCTAAAAAATCACATTTGTACGTCCAAAATTGAGATCGAATCATATTCTATTTAACTTTCTATTTAACATATATATTTTATAAAAGATCAATATTTTGAACTATCACAATTGTTAGGAAAATCATAGATCTCGACTAAACATCTATAATTTTTCACAATACTAGACTCGTTAAATTTGAAGTTTTTTTTTACTTGCATTATTTATCTAAGAGAAATATTTAATTTTCCGAGCAGTTAACCTCCAAATAAACCAATAGTTTTAATAATAATATTTAACGATGAAATAGGTATTAGGAAGATACCCATGTAAATATTTGTATTTCTAGGCCGTTAGGCTGAAATAAATGTAATGTAGTAAAAATAGCTGTCGACATAGTATAAATTTCACAAACACCTTTATTTCATTTTATTATTTTTATTATTATTGTTTATAACATTTTTGTACGACATTTTGCATTAAATTAGATTTGATATTTTTATATAACAAATTATTTCTCAGATCTAAGCGAAATATAATTTTGCGCGTATAGTTACTTTAATGAGCTAAAAATACTTACAAATGTCCGAAAAAACTCATAAAAAATCTAATAAAATTAGAGTACGTTACGTTGAATGTATATAACACGTTATTTCAACCATTTTTACTATAAATTCGTATTAAGTAGTACTATGTATACAACCCCTTTTCTTTTCTACCACGAAATCATGCCAATGGCGTAGAATTCTACACGAAACGTGTCCGTAAAATTAGTCGGGGCTATTATATAATTCAGGCCCTATGCGTGATAGGGGCTACTGGACGATTTTGCTTAGCGTGATCCATGTACTTTTTTGTTGCACTTACTTTTTTGAACGCATACATCGATGTATCTTATAAAATACAAACTTATTAATTAATCTACTAAATAACTAACAAAAAAACTCAGGAGCTATGTTTTCGATAGTCCGCCTTCAATAAAAAAAATATGATCACACATAAAACTAAAAGGAAGCGAGTTATTAAAACGATGGTATATCAGATATTATCTATTATCATAAATACATTGACTAAACTATGCTTATAAAACTTTTATTTCTCAAGGGCTGTTTTGTTTTATAAACACGCATCCGGGGGTAATAATAATATAGAAGACAGATGTGTTTATTAATTTACGAGTGGCATGTGCCAGAGTTCTTTGTATTATTACCTTCACTTGCGAGATTTTATAACCAGGAGAAGAAAGAAAACGAGCGCATTGTAATAAAAGATACGTAGAAAACGTAGATATATGAAGAATATAATTCAATTAACCTGGATTTCAAAATAATCAAGTAACTATGGTGATGATATTTTATGAGATTGACCACATGAGTGAAAATTTAAATTTTGTAAATATAAATTTTGAGCTGGTTTTTCTGTCCTTTCTCCCTCACCCTAGAATGTGTCACTAAAACCGTTCCTACTAACAAAGTCATTTATAATGACAAAACGCGCCTCGCCTTATCTGATGCAAACATGCGTAAATAATAAATAACGACAAACACTATATTCCGGCAGAAACGTTGTGAAAAGTGTGGTTTTCTTCTTCGTGCTCATAGATTTCCCTACCCAAGGAAAAACTTGCTACAAATCGTAGTGAATATATGTAAAAATGTCGAAATGGCGCGCGTTAAGTTAATGTTGAAATGGTGTGATCAGAGGCCGCTATGGAAGCGTCGGCGTCGCGTCGCCGCGCCTAATGGCCAGTCGACACGGAAACTTACCATCTCTTTGGAAACAAGCACTGATGGCAGTTTTAGGGATGACGAAGATTTTAACAAAATATTGAAATTATTAAAACATCAACATTGGCAGAAATTAGGATTTCTCGAACAGTTGAAACAAGGACATTCTTATGGGAAACGTCCATCTTATGTGAATCTTATAGTATTAAATGTGAATCTCATAAGATTCACATAAGATTTTGTTTAGCGTCAACTTCAAATATTTTCTTGTTAATTCTTACTTTAAATACTTGGAATGTTGATCAGAAACCATATTAACTAGGAAGAATTTGGCATATATTATTGATGTCACCACCCAAATGAGACAATATAAGATAATTTCTAACTTTTTAAGCCACCAGAGTCTAGACAGTAATTCCCAAAGTGGTCCACGGCAACCCCCAAGGAGTCCATGGCAACAAGGGTCCACGGCAGAGAAAAAAAAATGGGGTCCACGGAATAAAAATGGGGGTCCACGGCATATTTAGAAATGATTTAAACTTTAAATTTAGTATTGAGCGCGGAGGCAGCCACTCATCAACCTCGCATATCTCAGAAACTATTGGATGTTCCAACTTTAAATTTTGGTCAAAATGTTGGTTATGTATAGTTACAATATGTGTCAAGTTTTATCAAAATCGAATTATGCTTTTTTAAAAACGTACAATCTGTTTCAATACTAGTATTGAGAGGGGAGCCAGCTACCAATCAACTTCGCATATCTCAGAAACTATTGAATGTCCCAACTTTAAATTTTCGTCAAATATTTAGCAAAGTGTAGTAACAATGTATGTCAATTTTTGTCAAAATCTAATTATGCATTTTTGAAAACGTTCAATCTGTTTCAATACTAGTTTTAAGAGTTAAGCCAACCACCCATCAACCTCGCATATCTAAAAAACTATTGAATGTTCCAACTTTAAATTGTTGTCAAATATTTAGTAATGTGTAGTGACAACGTATGTCAAGTTTCATCAGAATCGAATTATGCATTTTTGAAAACGTACAATCTGTTTCTATACTAGCATTGAGGAACTAGTAGAATGAATCAGAAACTATTGAATGTTCGGTCGTTGAATGAAACATCGCAATTTGTCCACGGCACAAATAAGTTTGGGAACCTATGATCTAGAGGATTAAACAAGATTCCAATTCCAATAGAGTATCATAAAATGTTCATTGCAACACAATCTACATTTTAATTTTTAACTTCATCAAATCATCGGAGACCTCAACTGCATTGGTAAATGGTCATTGGGATAATGAATACATGATTTTATATAAAAACGTCAAACTTCTAGAGACACCATAATGTAGATGACTGAAGAAGAAAATTCCAATAGACAAAAAAGTGTAAATTTATTATAAAGTGTTCATTGCAATACAATCCACATTTTAACATTCATCTTTATCAAATCATTAGAGACTTGGGCAGTTTTGGTAAATGGTCATTGAAGTGGAAACTATTTGATTGGAAAAAAATTAAGACAATAATTACATGTGTGTATATAAATGTGTGTATGATTGAGCAATTATTTACTTGAACAAAAAATTAAAAATAGTTCACAGGGTGTTTGTTCATATAGAATATTAATTTCAGACTAGTGGGGTGCATGGCATCGTGCCTTAAGGCAAATTGCTGAAACTTCTCGTACTGTAATTAAAAATCTTGGTACGAAACCCAAAAAAATTTACAAAATGTTTACACCTTATTAAAATCTCTATTAAATACCTGATAATTTGATGTACATATGTCCAATAAGCATTTTTGACCGCCAAATGACATTTTTTATTGAGAGTCCATAACCGCTGGACCTGCGTTCCCAAAAATTTAATCAGTTCTTCATCTTTTCAACACAAGTAACATGATTTTTGAATTATTTAAATTGGACGTTCCGTTCTCTTAAAAACTGAGTTACCGTTTTTGGCACTTTTTGCCGCATATCTTCGGAACGGCTAGACCTGTCTGCACCAAAAACTAATTAGCACGTCTTCTTATCAATACGAATCGAATGGTTTTTGAATTATTCAAATCGGTTGATCGGTGTTCCCGAAATCGTCGACGAAAGTTTATATCCGCACACACACACACATACATCCATTTTTTCTAAAAGGTATGCCAAAATGTTCAGAAATCCCTGAAACCTAAAGATATATAAAAAAAATTATTTTCGATTTTTTGCGATTACTATAACTTACCCTACGGGAAGTTAAAAATATCAAATGATAAAAAGTGCATCTAAGAAATATACCAAATGCGTCGTCTACTAATTTACCATTATGAGACTTCAAGCATAATGTTCTAAAGCTATTAATTTACTACTGAAACTTTTTTAACTTTTCGTTTTTGTCTTTTACCCCAACCCTGGTTAACAGTCCTGGTGTGCTCATTGCTCAGAGAAAGAAATATTCGTTCGCCAGGACGAGTAATTGGCTGTCAAATGGTGAAGTAAATTTCGTACGCCCGTCACTTATTTTGTTGCCGTATTTTTTCGCGTGTAGAACTTCCATAGGTAGCACATTTTGTACGCTAAATATGATATCGCGTTTAGTACGCTAATTTTGGGAAAAATAATAAAACGAATTTATTTAGACGTCATTTGTCGGGTTTAGTTTGTAAAACTTTGGAAGAAAGAAATAATATAATCGTTGGGGTAAACACTCTATTAAAAATACATTGGTGTCATTTGTTCTTATTTCATATTTTTGATATAAAAAACATTAAATTAAATCAGATTAATTATTGAATGTTTGTTCTATTTTAAAATTTGCCCAACTGCAGTTTACATATTTCTATTACTCATTACTCATTTTTCCTGAATTGTTCTGCAAACTGCACCTTCATACCTCTGTAATCTATTTCATCCCCCTGCTCACATCAAACTGGCGAAACACTTTATTTATGCCCGCCTCTGAAGATAACAGTCGTTTATAAAAACGTTTACTATTTTTATCACGTACGAAAATACACAATATTCGTGTTTATGTATTCCTACATGACATATTTCTTTGTATTAACGACTGTGTTTTACATATACTATCAAGATTGTATCTAGCTACCCATCGGCTCTAGTCTTCCGTGAAATCCACGGCAGGGACGCAAAATGCTTGAAACCACGCTAAACGCATGTCGCACATTTGATAAATTTTGGTATATGGTGGTAATAAATATAGAAACGGATGCTTGGTGTGACAATACAATTTATAATAATAAAATGTATTAGAGGAATAGTTTGCTTGGGATTCAAGGTAGGGACCATCACTTTCATGCAATGCTAGGAACTCCTAAAACTAAGATTATGGGTCATTTCTCGGATAAAATAGATATGTTATGGTAATGCTATGTTACGGGTCTATATTCGTATGAGTTGGTAGTAACAAACTGTCAAAAAGCTATGTATTTGCTGTGGTATCAGGCAATCTACACATAAAACGAAAGAAACATTAGAAAGTTGCACTTATTGTAAGGATAAAATTGTTGATCGCCTGATCGCCTGATCGCTCAGCAAATATACCTATCACCCGTTTTATACGGTACTTGTTTTACACGTTTTTTGAAACGATTTTTATTAATTTTGTTTTATAAATTATAAACACTAAACTATAATTTGCTTATATCTACAATAACATTTTCATTGTTTTACTGTCAAAACAAAATACAACCCTACAAAATGCATGGTTACAGTTGCGAATTCATAATACACAGTCTGTCATGATGTAAATATGTAGACAAGATGGGATGCCTCGTTTTATGATCAAATTTAAAATGTATGTGTGCATAAGCTACTTCATTTGAAATGACAGCAATTAAATTTGATTTTTTTTAACTTAGTTTTATTTAGCAATCAGAAATACATAAAGATTCCTATGAGCTAAAATGACAATATTTAAGAGCGATGCCTAAGAAGAACTCCAATGAGAACTTCTCAGTTTTACAATTAATATGATATTATATTAGACCTAATCTAAGACTAAGTCTAAAGGCCATTGACGTTCCAATCTTCTTACGCCAAATGGTTGGGTAATGTCACCTATTGATGGATTTGAATGTGATTCCAGTTTACATTTGTATTTTTCCTTAAATTCTTTGAACGTTAATTGCACCGTTTTCATGTTGAGGTCGCTGTGAATGGTTTCATTTGTCACGTACCACGGATAAATAAGAATTGTACGTAAATTTTTTGACTGAGTTCTCTGCATTATAGCTATATTTGATTTATAAGCACATCCCCAGAGCTCAATTCCGTAGGTCCAGATTGGTTTAATAATTGATTTATATAGCATCAACTTATTTTCAACAGACTTTTAGACTTTTTACGCAGTAGCCAATCAAATTCTTTCATTTTGATCATTATTTGCTGCTTTTTTGTTTTTATGTGGCTTTTCCAAGTAAGTCTGCTGTCTAAATGGAGACCAAGATATTTCACTATATTCTGTTATTAAACTATTAAATTTGAATGAAAATGTAATGATAAGTATATTTATTTTTTGTTCAATGTGTTTGTTGTTCATCATATTAAAATCTGACCAAAAGAGCTTTTTATAGTGATTGTCGTTTAGAACGGTTTTTATGGAACCTATCTTTCGTGTAAAGCGGGGAATGGTTATTTTACATTTGTTTCTACCAACTCATACAAATATAAATAAATTCGTAAATAGCATTACCATACTTATTTTATCCAAGAATTGGCCACTAAGTATCATTAGCCCTGTAATGTGTTCAAAATCTTGTTAGTATGGCAGGGCGCTTCTGAATTTTTATTCTATATCAAAACAAGGGTTGTTAAAAACTACGAGAGATGAAAAGAGCGTACTTGAAAGCGTCATGCATAGAGCTGCCTACCCACTTTGTGAATATATCAACATAAGAATATGTGTATTAAAGTAAGGTATACTCGTCCTCTGTCCTCCTGTCGTTCACGTCTCATGCGATATGCATACTAGCGGGAGAAGAGTAGTTGATGCCGGTACCGGGGCACTTTGATCGTGTCCAGCCAGCCGCGCGCTTTGCTGCAGTAATGCGAAGTGTCACACAGAGCACCGAGCAAAACGAAAACGTTGCTCGAGTCCAATATATATCTCCGTGTCCCCCCCAATACGAGGAAAAGAGATCCAAATAAAAAGTCAGACGTGTAAAGAGATACGAGTCCGAATACGACTTATATGAAAGAGGTAGAACGACAGTAACTACATACAACCACCAAGATTTCGACATGGCGAATATGTATATACACTGCTCGTTCGCTTTGATGTAACCGACCTGAATCGACCCCCCATGGCTGATCAGTAGCGGTACGTCTTCACAAGACTACTCGCTATGAAAGCCCGCGAGATATTCCAAGAGCACAGAAAATAGCTGCCCTGATTTGTGATATATTACTTATTTGGACAGAATAGATGGACGCACATCTATCATAGCAATTAATTTGTTGTAAAAATCACATTTTTGTTGTTCGAGCTTCCCGATTATGTACATTGCATATTACATGTACAGCCCAATGAATTTTTATTCATGTTACATTATGTAATCAAAAAACATTTATATATTATTTGAACAGCGATCAGAACGTCTTATGGGACATCTGATTGAAATCCCATAGCTTTAACCACTAATTCACGAGAAAGCCCTTATATATATAAACATTACTTCTTAATAAATGCTTGTATTAACTTCCCGTAGGGTAAGTTATTGTAATGGGCCAAAAATCGAAATTGAAATTTTTTACATTTCTCGACGTTTTGAAGGTTTCTGAAAATTTTGGCATACCTCAGAAAAAATGGATGTGTGTGTGTATGTATGTATGTATGGATACAATTTTCCAGTCACGTTTTCGGGCGCACGGATCAACCGATTTGAACGGTTCAAAAAACATTCGATTCCTATTGATAGGGAGATGTGCTGATTAGTTTTTGGCTAAGGCAGGAATTACGGAAATAAAGAGCAAAGAATGCAGAAAATAGAAATCGAGTTTTTGAGAGAACGGAGCATCCGATTTGAATGATCTAAAAAACATTCAATTTGTAACGATTGGGAGAAGAGATGATTAATTTTTGGCAAAGGCAGGCCCAGCCATTTCGAAAATACAAAGCTAAATGTGCAAAAAATGGTAGTTTTTGAGAGAACTAAGCGTCCGGTGTAAATGATTCAAAAAACTTTCTGCTTGTTTGAAGACAATAATTGATTTTGGAAAAAAAAATTGCTTCAAATTTTTTTTTCAATTTTGCTAACATACAGATAATATTCAATTCTGCACAAATCTTTCAAATTAAGAATAATTGCAATTATATAATATGCTCTGCATATACAAAGCAGAAGACTAAAACATTTCAACATCAGTACTTAAAATTAAACTTGACATCAAAAAACAAAGTTTTCTTAACAAGTTTATTAATCCCATCAGACATACTCCTTTCGAGCAATTACCGCTAAAAAATCATACTATTAAATAATTACATCTGTCTCTTGCTTTTATTTACTTTTCGGATTGAGGTTGGAATATGAATGTAAACGTGTACAAAAGATAAGAAAACATATTTATTTATTATCCTTTTGTATGTCGAGTACTTGCTAATAAACCTTCTCGTTTTGGGTATTTTTTCCCAAATTGAATTAAGAAGTTTATTTGCGAACGGCGGCTTATGCTGTCTGAGAAAAGGATTAGCCGAGATTTTATAATTGCCGATATTTGCCCTTTGTAATCAACAATACTCAAAAATACTGCGCAGGTACTTGAAGTGAAGAGGTATTAAAAATTTGAATAATGCAACTATGAGATTATATTTGGACTTAAATTTTGTGGACATGCTCTAATGATAAAGGTAATAAGCAGATTCATTGATAAACCCCGAACATTTTTTATTGTTTTCTATGGAGGAATTTTTTTGTTGTATATATATTTAATACCACGGTTCTAAGGTATCTGTATAACTTCCTTAATATTTCACCATATTAATTTTATTTTCATTTTCGAACCACGACTTTCGATATGCAAGTTTATAATTACACCTATAAATTACTAGTTACACCGTGGAATAGGAAAAGTGAACAATCACATCAATATATAATTTCTGGCGATATAAGTTATCATATGTGCCTAAGACAAGAATCGAAGTTTCATAATATTAGTTCTTTCTGGCAAGTTTGGCTCAATAAATTATGCAAGTGTCTGACATTTAGGAAGTTGTAATTAGGATTTCAGTATAGCAAACATTGATAGAAAAAATGGTGGAAAGGAGAATCAAATTGTGTTGTAAGTAATCATTTCAGACACCATCGAAAATGATCGAAAACTCTATCAATTTTGCCAGTTTGTTTGCTTTGTATCTACTTTTTTGCACTTAGAAAATTTACGAATTTTGGATATAAAATATGATGTTATTTGTAATTTTGGTTTTTTGATTTAATGATGCAAAAAATATACGCTCTGATGAATTTTTTTCTTGAATAGTATTTTCACAGTCAAATTACTGAAATTGAAATTGGACAGTAAAGCCTCGCCTTATACATTATGTTGATCTTCAGCACAATTTGACACAAAATTTTATTTTATACTATATCAAATAGTTTTCACTTTTGCAATCAAACTGCTCAAAATAATTCCTATATTAGTTTCACTAATAATTCGTGATCCTTCAAAGCATTTATTGCAAATTGCAAATGGTATGCTCGCGAACTCTGCCAGTTTTACAAAATACACAAATCGTATGTAGTTTTGTTAGTTCAAATATTACTCTCCATAACGGAACGTGCGAAGTTGCTAATTACTTATGCAATCAGCGCGGCGCTTTGCTAAAGATAAAATGATTTAATTTACTACTCCGTATGTACGGACATTTCGCATAAAAAGCCGTTTGTTTGATCTACTATATGTTATATTAGTCGGAATCACGCTAGAAACAAACACAGGTGTCAAGAAATATTAAATGCGGTAATTAACATCTGGAAACGACTTCATTCAGTAATTATTTTCACCGTTTTCATACTGGGGAAAAAAGGATAAAAACTCAGTACTATTGACACTGTCCTAATAAAAATAATATTTGAATCCCCAAATTTTAAATATGGAGCGTGAGCGAGTTTTTAAGGATTTTTGGACCCCTCCTCTCCCTTGGTGATCCATGGTGATATTCAAAATTACCACCCTCCCGCAGAAAATATTTGAACTTTTTTTAAAAAAAAACTAGTTAAAAAATAAATATACGTGATATCTTAGTATACCACTCTCCCCCCACGTGATATTTCGTGATTTTTTGTCAAACCCCCCCTCCCCCTAAAAACCTCACGTGATTAATGGACGCCCTCTAAGTATATAGATGGTACTAAAATTTAAGATTCTTTACAACATTGCTGATACATTTGAGAAGTTGAAAAATTATTCTTTTAAGTTAAACTAAACTTACTAGGCTGGAGGGTAAAAATTATGATGAATTTATTTAAACTCAAGCGTGTGTCAAGACTCTAACAAAAGTTACTTTTATTAGACTTATTTCACACAAAATATATTGAAATGTTAATGTGTAAATTTTTATCATATCGCATACTAAAATGCTTTGCAATTAGTGTAGAACTATTGTGTTCGGCTCGTGGATATAAAATTAATAAATTCACTATGATAAATTACATGCTTTAAATTAATTATCTCCTGGGCTTTAGGATTCAATAATCTATTTTATTTTTTGAGATCCGCAGAATTTTACCGAAAAATCATTTTTCTAAAATAATATATTAACCAAGTTCCTTTCCTTTTCCGCCTCAAAGTTGATTTATTAATCTCATGCGTCATTATTCTGTTACCTGATTCAGAAAAAATCCTTAAAACTATAAAACTGATGATCGTTGATGATGGATCGGACACTTGTCTCGGTCTGAAAGCTCACCTTGCAAAGACAATATCATAAAGATTGTATTTTTGAAGATTTTTATCGCACTTTTTTGTATTTCTCGAATTTTTTGCTCGGCGAAAAACGAATGCACGACAGCGTCGGCTCTATCTGTAAAACTAAAAGTAAAAAGGACGCCGGGGACATAAATTTTGCGTAAAAAGTTTCGGCCTCATACCGACTGACTCGACTGTCAAATTATGATCGCATTGTGAACAAAGGGACTTTTGTGAGATGTGAGATGTGTATCATCGTTTGATAATATGTAAAATAATATATAAAAGATGTACGTAATTTGTGCTGTAACGATCAAAATAAAGGAATCGATAGAAGAACTATTGGATGTAATAGTACTATACCTAATTAAATTGTTGCTTAAATTGTACTTATACTGCTTATTGATAATCCCACCAAAAGCATCTTCATTTGTGATAAATTGCTTTAATATGTTGTATTGGTATTTCAATGCATATTTCCTTAAATTGCGAAACCAAATTATAGAAGTTGTGAAAATTCATTAATTAAAATAAAACAAATGTTGAAAACCTATTCGTTGGTATTTCATGACAATATATAGTTTTAATGATTCCTAATCAAGGCTGACTCGAATTACCACATTACTCCCCTTCAGTGCTTTGGATGAACTCCTTGCAAGCAGTCATGACAAATTATTATTTAATGATTTTTAATCAAAGCTGACTCGAATAGCCATAAAACAACGAAAAATTTCTGAGTTTTGTCTACTAAATGGATAATCCAATTATCATTTATTATGTATGTATTTTTATTCAATTTATCTAAAATTTATTCTCAAGTTAGCAGTTTCTATAAAAGGCTTGTACCTTCACCAAAACCTTATTTTACGTCAATCTGCTACCGAAATAAGGTAAACAACAAAAAATTTCATATAATGAACCCCGTCTGAGCCGAACAATATGTACAGCTGTAATCCCTTGTTTTGGGACTCGGCATGGGGCTCTCGTCGTACAGGCCATAGGCACAGTATGGCGCCTATTGTCGACGCCTATTTTGTATATTATATTTTGAATTACTGCATGTTTTTAATGTGCCGTGTAAATAATAAATATACTGACGGCATCGGAAAGACTGTGACGCCCGCCCTATTGTCCGCACGACAAATTTTGTTGACAATTATATCGAGAATCATCATATACCCGTCATAAGGGATGATTTAGTGAAAGTGGAATGGATTTGAAATTGTGGTCTATGAAAATTTGGGGTTGAGGATTGATGGATATGTAATAGAGAAATTTTGAAGTATCAAAATCAATAAAATTTATGATTGAATTATGATGCATGCAGTTGCCATAAGCGAGGATTGACTAAACTCAGAAATCGAAATTGGAGAGTAAATTACTTGAATTTTACTCTCCTGCATCTAGATACAAGAATGGACAATTTTTCATAATTGTAATTATTACCAGAATTGTTTTCTGTTTGATTTTTTAAAATATTTATGTCGAATGATTCCCCAATCATAGGTCCTTTACCCCTTATCCTTTCTCTCTTTCATAAACAGGATTTTTCTGCAATACTTTTAAACTAGGGTAAGTTCTGTGTTGTATTTTCTGTTTTCTGACATCTGGAGCCTTTTCGCTCTCAATAGCACCTATAATGGCGGATAATAGAATCCCTAATGTGATTAGAAGTGATGTATATGTGTGTCGAACAAACGATCGTTATATATCTTCACTACGGTTTGTACGATATATTGTACGTTTTTACGCTCTGATGTAGTGTAAAACATTAAAAAAAACATATGTGGTCAAGGATAATAGAAAATTGGATAAAAAAAATTAAACATTTTCCATAGATTTTTAAAATCTATGTACTTCTTCTTTACAAGATACTCAACTTCTTGATTAGCTTATAGTTTTAGCCATCAGAAATACTTCCAATAGCAATTTTAGCCCATATATAGCATATGCATAATTTTATTGAAATTTTAATTAGAAAGTAAATAAATAATTATATCCACTTTAGTTTATGCAATATTTATAAAGCCTGTCAAATGTAGCAAAATTGTATAAAAATGATTCAACTGTTCAAATTCTATTCTTTATTTTGTGCTCTTTTTATTAAATTTATATAATTGTTCATTACTGTTACTAAATGTTAATTATTTAGCAGTTGTAGCAAATATAGTAATTAAAAAAAAAAAAAAAAAAAATTTTGAAATGTGTAAAATTATGTGTTTATTGGGCATTTAAATAAAAAAATGGACAACTATATATGAAATATTTTTATAAATTCACTTTTTATTATTTTATCTAAATTAAAATTATTTCCTAAGACTAGAAAATGTTGCACACCAGCGGTTTAAATAATGAGACCTGCAGTTGGCATTTATATGCGTTCCAATACCATGCATTATTTGCATAGTCTGTCACTTAGCAAATTGATGAGTGTAGGGTTAGATTTTTCCACAATCTTCATTAATTTTTAATCTGGAGTTTTAGTAAACGAGGTTAGGTGAATTGAAAGAAAAGCTTGGAAATGGATACAAAAACGGTGGTATTGAAATTATGCGATTCAGTAATGTGATTTTCACAGCTAATTATTGCCTAAGTTGAAACAACAACTAAATATTCCATCTATCCCAGAATCTATCAATAAATCAGCCTCCAAATTACACTGAAAAGCCATCGGATCTGTCGGCCTCACTGGTGTCGATTATTGAAGCGTATTGCCGAAGTGAAATAATTAGCGGACGGTGCAACAATTGCATAATGAGGCAATTATCATAACTAATTGAGCTTATGAGTTATGTACGAATGTACATATTAAACATACCACCATCATATACTGAATATGCTGGCAATAAAATATTAATGGGCGAGAAATCAGCGGCGCGGAAACTGATTAACGTACCAGAGTATTAGCAGAATATTGTACTCGCGATGTACCGATACAAAATGCGCATCTATTTGGCTATAAATTTTGTATGCGATTGCGAATATGAATTGATATTGCTCAGAATTCGAGGGATATTATACACATGGTTAGATTTAATAGATTACACGAATAGAAATGATTATAACAAATTGAAAAAAATCTAACAAGGAGAACCCGCGGGTTGCTCATCTGGGACTTTGATGAAACTTGGCGTAAGTAAAAACATCTAAATTTTTTATACAATTTTTAGGAAATGAAAAAGTGAATACAACTCAATATACGTCAATATACTCAAGAGGTACTTAAGTATTATCACAGATTTCTTCAACCAATATTAAAATAACATTTTTATCTAAATTTTTACTCTAAATATCTTTATATTTTTTTAATTTTTAAATATTAAGCAGTGCATGTCTTAAAGTAAGAATATGAGTCCATTATTAAAATACCGGATGTTTACGTTGTTAATTATATTACCTCCATTTAATGTATTTAATTAATACCTGCATGAAAACCACAGTGATTGCGAGCGTTACGATGCAAAATTATACAGTGGTTTCACATGCTAAGCGCTAAAGGGGCGTTTATTAAGAGTTAATGTCGAAATCTAAGGTTAATATGAAATCATTTTATCATGGGATTATGTAATATTAATTATACGTAAAGGAATAATATAAATACGTATGCATGAAGTCTATGTATGAGTCGCGACACCGTTTTGTAAATTTATTTTTAAATAGATAAAATTTTTTAGCTTCCTATAGGATAAGTTTATTTTGCTTTGGATAAATAAGTGTATATGTACGTGAGCCAAAATTTGACCTATTGTCGATATTTTCTACGAAATGAATTCAAAAATTTAAAATCCATTTGTTGAAACTCAATAAGGGCTCTCGGAGAAATCCCAGACATGTTTTTGCCAAAATCAATCAGAAGCGTTTAATCATACTAATATTAGAATTCATCTGTCTCATTACGCGCATGCAACGATCTTTCCATTTCCATTACCCGTTATATTATAATTTTTTCGAGACCACCTGCCCAGGTTTCACAAAAGAAATTCGTGATATATATAAAGGGAAGACCACCGCATGTCAAAATTCTGCCCTCGATGAATCTTCACCGAGTTGCCTTTGAGACATCCAGCGTTTCGCGCTTGGCTTATCTCCCAAAAAGCCTTCATTACTCGTCCTTGGTTGAGTTTCCTTAAGGACCTCGCGGTGAGATCTTTTGTGTCGAATCTAAGTCTTTTTTATATTATCTGTTAGCGTCCCACAATAACACGGCTACCGAATAAAGTACCGAAATTCTATCTGGCTTCTTATCTGGGATCCGTGTCCTATGTTATATGTCGCGTTTGCGGTACGGGAGATTCTTTAAAGGAGCTGAAAAAGGGTTCCCACTTCCCAACGTCATTGAGCATGATCGTTAGAAGAGATAACGAAGTTTTGGAAAGCTATAGGACAGAGGAATCTATCTTAGGACAGAGGAATCTATGGATGACAATATTTGAACCCTTGATAGAATAGACTTATGAAAAATTTCATAATTGAATAAACAAAAATTTCATAATGAACATTGAAATTATAAAAGAACATTTATTAATATGAACATCTATTATTTAAGCGTGATGTCACTTTAGAGATTTGGTCAGACAAAATTAAAATTTGAGTTTATTTCAAAAATCAAATTATATAAAAATTATATTCATTACAAAATATGGTATACACATCAAAAAAGTGTAGTTCTATGAATTGAAGTGAATCCTAAAACATGTGCTCGACTTATGCTAGCTTCGTGTACTTTTGCAATAAATTTGCAAATATTGAATTTAAAAGTTATGTATTTACAAATTCGAATCCAGCAATCATTAAGAATGATTAATCACGGAGCAAATTTATCGAAGCTGCCAGTTTCAAACAAAGATCAGATCCATCCTCTCCCAGGCTAATGATCTTCCTTATCGTTGACATGTCGAAGTGTTTCGGAGACACCTGCGTTAAAAGGATCCGTTTGTACGTCGGCATTTCAAGATCATCTCAAAAAAATCATTAATAGAGCGAACACTAATAAATTCCAACGTTCAGATAAGAACACGGTGCTATAAGGACGAACTACATCAACCGTGAAGGTTTTAGCTCGGACTCTGGCTCGTTTCTAAATTTTTGCTATGCTCGGTCTTACCTGTAAGTAAACGTAAGGTGAAGATATATAAACGTTTGTTTATTAACATCTGTCTCTGTTTGTGTGGGCTGGTTTGCGTGATCTGGACACATAAAACGATATCATGTACACTCGATGGCCGGCTTCCAGTCTTTCCTTAATGGCATTGAGTTAATTGCCGAAATAGTCAAACAAATATGTGTGGTCTTGGGATAGTTGAGTCTCTGTTCATTGTTTTACTCATAAGAAAATTTAAGTTTAGATAAATGATAAATGAAATAATATTTGTAACAATAGTAATAACCACACTAATAAAAAAAATTCTATACGAGAAGAGATTTAACACCGGTTCCTAAAACTTTTTTTTTGTTTTCAGTTTATTGGTTCATACGGCATGTCTATACACGGGGTTATAATAAGTATATTTAAAAAAATTGAATAGTATCTGAGTAAGAATGCATGTGTCTTTTAAGTAAATTAAACTTTGCATAATTTTTGGACCTCTTCTATGTTCACAGAATTCGGTCTCTTTTCCTTATTACCGGTTTTTTACATCAGCTCTCCTATTCTTGTTACCATCAAATAAAACGGTTCTATCAGAATATAGTACAAATTCAAAGCTATCATTTTATCTTTATGAAAGCTCATAATCTTCAAGGTATTAAAAACCAACTCCATTTTATTATCCTGTATGTTACATTCGCTACCTAATTAATTAAATTCAATAAAAAGTCTATAAAGTCATTTCCTCCTTTTTATCACCCATTTTAAATAGTTCCGATGTTTATAGAACATTAATCAATTTTTAAATAATAAAACACCCCGATGTGATCGTTTTCAAGAAGCTTTAATGCCACATTGTTGACATTTCCAGGAGTATTAGGTTGCAAAGTAAATTTGAACGTGATCGGCGGCGCCATTTGTAACTAGGTTTCTTGTTTCCGGATTGGTTTTGTATAGATTTACCACACTTGCTCTGATTTTAGATACAAATAAAAGAATAGATAAGGGATAGAAGTCTCTACATATCATTTGGATGCTCACAAAAATAGTTTTTCTCTAAGGCAAATTGAAGTTACCAAGTTTAATAGCACATATTTCTTAGCTAAGAAGGGCAACCTCAGGTTTACTCTTTTGGGATTTTGATGAAACTTTGCATAGTGATAGAGTTGATAGTCAAACAGGACAGTTTAAAATATTATAGGCTTAGGAGAAGTGATTCAATTAAAAAATAATTCTAAATTCATATGGAAAGTAAATTATTTTATTTTCTTTGCAATCAATAACTAGTTAATTTTTTTATGGTGAACGTAAACATCTGTTATGACTCTATGAATCTGTATTATAGTGTATACTTTCCATTTTGTACTGTTTTTAAGTTTTGGCAAGATTTTACACCCGATTACCTCCGCGTTATTTCGTTAATATGAGAAATATTTCGAAGTATAGTTTTGTGTAATAGTTTTGAATAATGGAAGATATTTTATCAATTTTATAAAATGTATGACATAATAATATCTTAAACGACCACTACCGTCAATGTTTGCCATCTGCATTAGGAAGCGCATTTCATCCTAACCACTCGTACGTCGATGTTGACCCATGTTTTTCGATCTCCCTCCTGATTTCACCGCACATATGTACCTACATATAGTACACATGTACACACACATACATATATTTGTGTATATATTACAATTTACTTCGTATACGAGTTTGAGTATTACCCAGTGCGTTTGTATGTTTTTTTCGGGCCCTCTCGATGGCAAAGTTACGGATGCTTTTAACACGACGAGCAAACAATCACTGCCGCTGATTGATCTGTGTTTGCAGGTTAAATATGGAAATAATAACTTATGACTACCATCGTCGTAGGTAGACGTCACCGTAAGAGCGACTTTGTTAATTTCATCTGTCGGAAACAAAGGATGTGTGAAGGCGCTCGAGAGGATTCGATTAACACGGAGATAATTTAATAAAATGGAAATGATTATTCGTTTTGGAATTTTAAATTGTGTAGAACAGTTACACATTTTTTAACTCTGTTTTATTCAGCAATCAGAAATACATAAGGATTCCTATAAGCTAAATTGACAATATTTGAGAGCGATGTCTAAGAAAAACTCGAGTGAGATCTTCTTAGTTTAATAATTCAAAAGATAAAGTTTTGTTTAAGCTAATCTAAGACTAAAGGCCATTGACGATTCAGTCTTCTTACTCCAAATGGTTGGGTAATGTCGCCTATTGATGGGTTTGAATGTGATTCCAGTGTACGTTTGTATTTTTCCTTGAATTCTTTGAACGTTAATTGCACCGTTTTCATGTTGAGATCGCTGTGAATGGTTTCATTTGTCACGTACCACAGAGAATTAAGTATTGTATAGCTATATTTGATTTATAAGCGCATCCCCAGAGCTCAATTCCGTAGGTCCAGATTGGTCCAGAACAGCTACACATGACTAGTAATTGATGTATCACTCAATGTTTCTTTTCGACAATCTTTTCAAGGATTTGTGAACGAATTGCTGCACATATATGCAGAAAGACAAAATTGTAAAAATATATTATGCTGTTAAATTTTCACATGTATAATTTGTGTAGCTGATATAAAATAATGCGCATATTTATTATTAGTAGGTAAACAAGACTGAAGGAATTCATTTTTAATACCTATTATTATCATAACTATGCAACAAAATAATATATGTTAATTCACCTTTCGTTCAACAAATTAAAAAATAATAACCTGCCATAAGTACAGGGAATAAAATCCTAATTTATACTTTGGAAAATTGAAAATAATGAACTTTATCCGCGGGTTACATAATTGAAATGTAGTTTATGAACGTCAACTGTTGGATATTGCTACAATATCACCTCTAATAATGGTAAAAATCCATAATTTATCTTATCTCGTACATATATTTACGTAATCGCGACGCCAACGGTTGCGAACATGCTCATTATACGCAATAAAAAGTACGGGCACTGATTTCATTTTATTATTTACCAATTAGAACATATTTAGTTTATCTTATGCGCGCGCACGCACACGGATAGTCGAGGTCGTAAACTAATTATATGCGATTTTTATGGATTTCAATAATATTTTTATGCTAGAAAACTGTATGCACATTATAATTTTCTTTAATAGCAACCAGCGACCCTTTGCCTTTGTCATGACGATGGTTTATTGTTTGAGAATCGTATTAGAAACTGCACTTGAGGCGATGCAGGAATATTTCTAACATGCAACGCCATCATAAACCAGCAAAAATAATTTATGCTATAATTAATAAAGTTTAAAATTATTTTCACCAAATTTCAAAAATTAGTTACCCCATTAAATTTAGGGGCCGATTCTGCTACGTAACACAGTCTTACTATAACACTGGTCTAATTTTACAGCAAAATCGGCACCTGAATCTCTAGATGTCCTAACTAAAAATAATAAATTCTGCTGTTTGCCAATGCATGTAATATAAAAATAAAAATTACTAAATACATATATATATATATGAGGACCTATAATCTATTCAACTCTCCCTTGCCCAGGTCTAAATTTTTATTCGATTACAATTCCCAAGCGGGAAATTTCATTTAAAAAGATTAAAATTCCCAAAGGCCGTCAGTCCTTTATTTACCTGTCTAGTCAAAAATTAAGAGTTTGTAAATATTTGTCAAAATGAAGAGTGTTTAGCAAAAACGAACGAAATCATTTCAAGTCTTCGGGCCAATGTTGATCGTTGTCTATACCTGTAGCGAAAACATCCGTTTTAACATGTTTATGTCCCGTCGTCTGAAAATTATCAAAATGTTTCAACCTTGTATTTGGTAAATGATTAATGAAAATTCATTCAGTTCACAGTTTGTGGTTTTTGCACGAAATTCTTTAGACTAGACAAAATCATTATTTAGATAGTTTCATTCAGAGTACTTTAAGTGGCAGAACGAATTGATTTTACGGGGAAATGTTTTTAATTTCATGGTTGTCTAGTTGAGTCATCAACTAGAATGAGGGTAGTTGATAAAATAATTTCGTAGAGTTTAAATAATAAGGTAATTGATATAATGTTAAATAATATGTCAACTATAACTATATTTTGTTAAAAAAAAGTTAGTTCGGAAATCTGTGTTTTGTTAAGTTTGGACCTCAACATAAGTATTTTCCTCTAGACATAAAATTACTAGTCATGTATGTGTAGCTGTTTTACACGATTTAAAATTAAGTTGAGAGATTTTGTATGACCATAGGTTCTTTCATTCTTGGTCTTAACGAACATACTAAATTATTGTAGATCTATAGATAAGTAGTTCAGTTATAGAATTTTATTAAGCTTTGAATAATGGGTCGCGTTCTTGAAAAATACACCGTGCATGTGCTAGGACTTCTTTGTTTTTGTGCAATATTGAATTATTTATCCAAAATAACTAATATTTTTGAAAATTTTAAAGAACATTTAATGCAATAGGTTCTAACATCAGAATACAGACCCTAGATCAACTTGATATAAATTAAAGAAATTTATTTCCTATTAAGTCGATTTTGGAAAGCTCATTGAACTTGGATTAATGCAAAATTCATTGTACACCTAGTAAATTCACAGGGACATGAGAAAAGTAGTGGTTTATCATTGAGTCCAACATACCCAAACAAAATACCTAACTATGGTATGCGTAAAGACATTTTCTTCGCTATACAAAAAACCTAGTCAAATCAAAATTAGAAAAAAATAATAGAGCAATCATGGAGCAATCTAATCATTAGTGATAGATTTGATCCCTACTAAACAATTCAGACCTTTCAAATTCTGTCTTTCGTATCACCATTTTGAAAAGTTCATTCAACTTGGATTAATGCAAAATTCATTATACACTTAATAATCGATTTGATCCCTACCAGTAACAATTCAGACCTTTCAAATTCTGTCATACTTGAACAAACAATACATATCACCTAGATTTTTTAAAATTGCATAAATGTTTCTTACATATAATATAAAAATAAAAATTAACTAAAACTCAAAATAAACAAAAAATGGATACAACTCACAGTACTTACAAAGCCGTGTTTGTCCGATATGTTATTGGTCAGCTTCAGTTTGTGGAAAGAAACGACTTTTTGCATCCACTGCTCTCCGGTCGATGGCGAATCCGGATGTATGTACATTCTTTTCGGCATTTCCGGATCCGCTTTTCCGGCCACCATCCAACGGCTGCCGGAAAAAAGTTAAATGCCAATGTTAGACAGCTTTCTCATATTTTCTCTTGTTGGTAACAACTAATTTCATGCATATTTCCTATTATATTCATGCATATATAATGGAAATTTGTGAAAAAAATTGGATTTTATCAGACTAACTCAACACATGGACATGCTGTAATTATCTGTGTCTAATATATAAAATTCCAAATGTTATAATCTAATTTCTTTGAATCAAAAATCTGGAGCCAACTCTTGGGTAAAATAGAAATGTTATGGTAATGCTTTGTTAGGCGTTTGTATTCGTATGTGTTGACAGGAACAATCTGTCCAAAATCTATGTATATGCTGTTGAGTGTTTTACACATGTAACCTAACTTCACGCATGTGTTATCAAAGAGATATCATAAAGATGCACTTATGATAAAATTGTTATTTGATGTTGCATCAACTATATAGAGTTTTTATACTCATTATACGAACATAGACCCGTAACATAGCATCACCATATAACATTTCTATTTCATCCGAAAATTGGTTCCTAAATTAAAAAACTTATATTATAAAATTATACATGGATAATATAAAATATCTGGAGCTACGTTGTGTTAAAAAATTGTTTTGGGATATACATAAAAGCGTGATTTAAAAAAGCAGCAATTAATTGGAACATGCTCGCATGCTTCTTGCCATCGTTCACATTTCGGTAAATTTGTATCGACCTTATTACTCCTTTAATTCCAAATCAATTTTTTAACATCTTACGTATGCTCATCTTATTTCATTAATGCAATAATTGAATTTGGTTTCAGTCCATTATCCAATGCTTTTTGAATCGATTTTTTTTAAATATCTGACCTGTTATGAAATTTATATCTGCAATCGTCGGCTGCCACAATGTCCATAAGGAGAATGTATTTCGACTTTTTATCGAGGCCCGAAACGCGCACTTTGAAGGCAGGAAACATGCGTCTGCAACACACCGAACAGAATACCGAAAATTAGCTACGTTTGTGCAATTTGGGGTTTGTGCGACACGAACCCGGGGCTAATTATCAGACAAATGGGTAAAGGATTTATATTTGGACGGCTAATATAAAAAGTTGTTGTTAAATTAACTAAACAGTTGTGAAGTTTTTCTCTTGGAGAATTAAAGTTTATCTTCCAGTTACCACCAAAATATTAGTCCTTTACCCATTTGTTCTATTCTTATCCTAAAGAGAATGGGGTTCGTGCGCTGACGAACCTGTTATGAAATTTGTATCTGTAATCGTCTGCTGCAACTATATCCAAAAGCAGAATGTATTTCGCTTTTGCATCTAGCCCGGACACCCGGAACTTCATTTGGGGAAACATTTGCCTGAAAACAATATAAATTGTAAAACATGTGATGAAGATGTTGTCTGATCCACCCAAGAGGGACGAGGCCTGGAAAGAAAAATATGCTGGAACAAATTTTGATCTTTAATATATATTTAGGGTTTTACTTGGAATTTTTATGTATAATATGATTTTATATTTGATTATTATAGTTAAAATTGATACTTTTAACATTTCAAGTAAATTTTCGGTTTTTGGCAAAATTGTGAACAAACGGTGACACTCCAATAGTATTGTTGAAATGAAAAAAAAATTCAAAGTAGGAGGCAATTTAAAAAATGAACAAAAAAGCATATAACTCTTTAAATCCTAAAGATTTATACTTGGTTTAATGTCGTGTTTTTTATGAAGATACAATCTTCTTTTTATCCTTTAATATTTCAACACTTCCACGACCACATCTAACTTTTTATTACATTTTTATACCAGATTTCATCCTCTGATATCACGATAGACAATCCCTTCTTCTTTTAACAACTGATGGTAACAATGACTCTAATCTGTCGTTTGGTGTGAACACCGATGCGTAAATTTGTTACATTTAAAAACACGATCACCTACTGGGCTTTAATGCTTTTCTATTGTTGTAGGTGAAGTGTACAAGAAAAAACTGTATCAGTAGTATCTTTGTGGGTTTTAACAAATTTTAACGCAATGAATGGATAAGTTTAACCGCAAAAGAGCATCTTGCAGAAAATTTTGCGCCAAGATGTTCCGACAGTGGGATTTCTTAAATGGGATGATGTATAGTTGGATGGAGAATAATGTAATAGTAATAAGGGGATGAATATTATTGGAAATTAATTTTTGCCAATACCTTGATGATGCCGGTAGTTTTGATCGAAAGACACCGCAGAAGTTGATAATTAGCGTGAAGATAGTAATTCATCCTAATATATCGGGACGAATTGAAGCTATATATGAATTTTATTTATACATATTTTTAAATTTGGTGATTTGTGTGAATGATATTATTTAATGAATTAAAATCATATTATAATATGTTGCACATAAAATTCTAAAAATTGTATATATTTCAATAAGGGGGATGCATTGATTATGTTGAAATTATCTGGTGTATTGATATCAATTCTTAATTTATGTTATATTATGCTTCTTTCGAATATGTATTTAAATATTTTTATCAAATACTATCTAATTATCCTTTTCTAATCTGTCAATTTTTTAAATTAATTTTCTTCAAAATCTCAACCTTCTTTCTCCATTTATTTCTACACCCCAGAATGCTTATTTTGACAAGAAGCATCCCTCACTTTTGTGCATGTTTTTGTATAATATTAATATCCCTTGAACAACATAACATATTATAATATATGATACTTCACATAAAAGCTAACGAACTATATGATTATCTATCCGACCGCCCGCTGTGCTTCCATATCAGAAACCAGGCGGATAGGTGTCACCTGACATTTTTTTCAACTTTTTCGTATGAAGAATTAGGTCTTGTAATTTGGTTGATGAATCAGGCAGAAGAACGTGTCTGGGAGATGGATGGTTTCACGTGAATGTTTTATTAAACACATAGTAGCCTCTGGTAGTAAAGAAGATTTTTAGAAATTTTCTCGAATCTCACAATCAGAAAAGTTTTTAAACATAATATTTGAAGTAGGGTAGAGATATAAAGGTCCATCAACGGTATAGCAAAAATAAGTGATGTTAAGAATTTTTAACAGAAATATTTCTCTTGTAGTTTTTTATGGTTATGAGCACTGTTGTTTAGTTTGCAAGACCTTAATATTATTCTTAACTATATGTTATTAAATTGTTTTATAAGATGTATTGATAGTTTTAAGTTAGATTCAACAGTTTTTTTATATAACCTCTATAAAAGCTTACATCTTGGTGAGGTAAGAAGGACCAACTAAACCTTAACCGTTAACCCTGACAAAGGTGTAAAAAATAAATAATATTAAATAAAAAATTAAATTAAAAGCTAAAAAAATAAATGTTATATGAGATAAATTAAATAAAAGGTTATTCCATCTCTGCTGATGAATATTTCTGACAAAATACCTTGATTCTTACGACATTGCTATGAGAAGAAAAATGGCAAATTTGAACATTTTGTAACAAATATATTTTCTTTTGCTGTTGGTCTTTTTGGATATGAGCACCGTTATTCTGTTTACGAGTCCTTAATATTATATTCAATTATATGTTATTTAATCGTTTTATAAAATAAATTGTTAATTTTAAGTTAGATTCAACCGCTTTTTTATATATAACCTTTGTAAAAACTTACACGTGTGTGGGATAAAAAGGACCAACTGAACCTTTACCCTGGTAAAGGTGTGAATATATAATAAAATTAAATATTAAAATATATAATAAATTAAGTTGAAAAAGAAATTTTACAAGAGTTAAATTAAATAAATAAATAAATAGTTATTCCTACGCTGCTGATAAATATTTCTGACGAAGTACAAGATCAAGGTTATATACAGTGTTATCTCTCTCAAATATGTACCCATAGAATTTATATTTTGCAATGATTGAATAATGTAGCTGTTATGTCGTAAAATACCGCCAAAATTCAAAATAAGACTTTAGACCAATAACAGCTGTTTTTCTTTTGGCTGTTCCAATTTACCTCGCATAAGGGGCAAAAAGGACCAGGTGACAAATTTTTGAAAAACGTAAAAACGCATTCCTACAATGATGAGATAGCTAGGAGTTTTACTAAGGGGGCGTCCATTAATCACGTGAGCGAGTTTTTAAGAATTTTTGGACCCCATTCCCCTTTGGTGATCCATGGTGATATTCAAAATTACCCCCCCTCCCCGATCAAAGATCACGTGTATTTTCAGTTACGTGAAAAAACTTAACAATTTTTTAATTTTTTTTCGAAAATGTTTGAACTTTTTAGAAAACACTAGTTAAAAAATAAATAATACCTCTCCCTTCCCAGATAGTTGTTTTTTTATATATGTTATTTGTTATGATATAATTGGTTTGGTTTTCACAATATAATTGCTCAAAATCCTTGGACCTTTGTGCCCCTCCCTACCTTACCACAAAAGTAAATAAATTAAATAAAATCGAACAGTAATCTCTGATTATTCCCTTATTACACGATATTTCTCATTTATTTTTATATAAAACACAATTCCTTGATACCTTTGCAAGAAAATAAGTCGATATGATATAACATTCATACACTCGTATTTGTATAAATGTATACATGCAGATATATGTATTTCTTCTATATATGTAAGAAGGTGTATATAAGGTGATGGAGTGCTCGTGTGCATCTCGCATGTCGGTTGCGCCACCGTTGAGCGACCGTGTCGGGACTGCGAAGACACCCCTCCGGGCCCACGGCGTGTCTCGCGGCCCTTTGTCCATTACACAAAACCAACAACGGCCGGAGACCCGGGCGCGA
>NW_020539724.1:8015536-8063317 GCF_003426905.1 Ctenocephalides felis | reverse complement strand
GAATCTACCTTAGACAGAGGAATCTATTGATGACAATATTTGAAACCGTTGATAGAATAGACTTACGAAAATTTCACAATTGATAATAAAAATTTCATAATGAACATGAAATTATAAAAGAACATGTCACTTTAGAGATTTGGTCATATTTTTAGACAATTAAAATTTGACTTTATTTCATAAATCAAATTATATAGGAATTATATTAATTACAAGATATAAGTATACAATCGAAAAAGTTTAGTTCTATGAATTGGAGTGAATCCTAAAACATGTGCTCGACTTTGCTAGCTTTGTAAAAGATGTCTACTTTTGCAATAAATTTGCCAATATTGAATTTAAAAGTTATGTATACAAATTCAACATCCATTAAGAATGATTAATCACGGAGCAAATTTATCGAAGCTGCCAGTTTCAAACAAAGATCAGATCCATCCTCTCCCAGGCTAATGATCTTCCTTATCGTTGACATTTCGAAGTGTTTCGGAGACACCTGCGTTAAAAGGATCCGTTTGTACGTCGGCATTTCAAGATCATCTCAAAAAAATCATTAATAGAGCGAACACTAATAAATTCCAACGTTCAGATAAGAACACGGTGCTATAAGGACGAACTACATCAACCGTGAAGGTTTTAGCTCGGACTCTGGCTCGTTTCTAATTTTTTGCTATGCCTCGGTCTTACCTGTAAGTAAACTAAGGTGAAGATATATAAACGTTTTTTAATAAACATCTGTCTCTGTTTGTGTGGGCTGGTTTGCGTGATCTGGACACATAAAACGATATCATGTACACTCGATGGCCGGCTTCCAGTCTTTCCTTATGCATTGAGTTAATTGCCGAAATAGTCAAACAAATATGTGTGGTCTTGGGATAGTTGAGTCTCTGTTCATTGTTTTACTCATAAGAAAATTTAAGTTTAGAATAAATGATAAATGAAATAATATTTGCAACAAAGGTAATAATCACACTAATAAAAAAACACGTTATTCAAGAAGAGATTTACTCCCGCTAAAACCTAAAACGATTTTTATATCTTCATTTAATTTTTAGTTTATTGGTTCATACGACATATCTATAAATGGGGTAATAATAAATATACTTAAAAAAAAAAATCGAATAGTATCTGAGTAAGAATGCATGTGTCTTTTGAGTTAACTTTGCATAATGTTGGATCCCTCCTATGTTTACAGAATTCAGTCTTACCGTTTTTTTTTTACCAGCTCTCCTATTCTCATAACAGTTACCACGAAATAAATGGTTTTATCAGAATATAGTACAAATTCAAAGCTATCATTTTATCTTTATGAAAGCTCATAATCTTCAAGGTATTAAAAACCAACTCCAATTTTATTATCCTGTATGTTACATTCGCTACCTAATTAATTAAATTCAATAAAAAGTCTATAAAGTCATTTCCTCCTTTTTATCACCCATTTTAAATTGTTCCGATGTTGATAGAACATTAATCAATTTTTAAAAAATAAACACCCCGATGTGATCGTTTTCAAGAAGCTTTAATGCCACATTGTTGACATTTCCAGAGTATTAGGTTGCAAAGTAAATTTGAACGCGATCGGCGGCGCCATTTGTAACTAGGTTTCTTGTTTCCGGATTGGTTTTGTGTAGATTTACCACACTTGCTCTGATTTTAGATACAAATAGAAAAATTTTAAGGGATAGAATTGTCTACATATCATTTGGATGCTCACAAAAATAGTTTTTCTCTAATGCAAATTGAAGTTATCAAGTTTGATAGCACATATTTCTTAGCTAACAAGGGCAACCTCAGATTTACTCTTCTGGGATTTTGATGAAACTTTGCATGGTGATAGAGTTGATAGTCAAGCCGAACTGTTTGAGATATTATAGGCCTAGGAGAAGTAGTTGAATTATAAAAATTAATTCTAAATACATATAGAGAGTTAATTTAATTTTTTTGAAATCAATAACTAGTTGATTTTTTCTTTTATGGTGAACGTAAACCACGCTTATTACTCTATAAATCTATATTTTTGTGTATGTTTTCCATTTTGTGCTGTTTTTAAGTTTTGGCAAGATTTTACACCACTGCATTATTTTTTTAATATAAGGAATATTTCGAAGTATAGTTTTGTGTAATAGTTCTGGATAATAGATGAAATTTTATCAATTTCATAAAATGTATGACATAATAATATCTTAAACGACCACTACCGTCAATGTTTGCCATCTGCATTAGGAAGCGCATTTCATCCTAACCACTCGTACGTCGATGTTGACCCATGTTTTTTCGATCTCCCTCCTGATTTCACCGCACACGCACCTGTACCTACATATAGTACACATATGTATACACACATACATATATTTGTATATATATATTACAATTTACTTCGTATACGAGTTTGAGTATTACCCAGTACGTTTGTATGTTTTTTCGGGCCCTCTCGATGGCAAAGTTACGGATGCTTTTAACACGACGAGCAAACAATCACTGCCGCTGATTGATCTGTGTTTGCAGGTTAAATATGGAAATAATAACTTATGACTACCATCGTCGTAGGTAGACGTCACCGTAAGAGCGACTTTGTTAATTTCATCTGTCGGAAACAAGGATGTGTGAAGGCGCTCGAGAGGATTCGATTAACACGGAGATAATTTAATAAAATGGAAATCATTATTTGTTTCGGAATTTTAAATTGTGTAGAACAGCTACACATTTTTTTTAAATCTATTTTATTCAGCAATCAGAAATACATAAGGATTCCTATAAGCTAAATTGACAATATTTGAGAGCGATGTTTATGAAAACTCTAGTGAGATCTTCTTAGTTTAGCAATTGCAAAGATAAAGTTATGTTGAAGCTAATCTAAGACTAAATCTAAAACCCATTGACGTTACAGTCTTCTTACGCCAAATGGTTGGGTAATGTCGCCTATTGATGGGTTTGAATGTGATTCTAGTTTACGTTTGTTTTCATGTTGAGATCGCTGTGAATGGTTTCATTTGTCACGTACCACGGAGAATTAAGTATTGTACGTAAAATTTTTGACTGAGTTCTCTGCATTATAGCTATATTTGAATTATAAGCACATCCCCAGAGCTCAATTCCGTAGGTCCAGATTGGTCCAGAACAGCTACACATGACTAGTAACTGATGTATCACTCAATGTTTCTTTTCGACAATCTTTTCAAGGATTTGTGAACTAATTGCTTCAGAAGACATAAATTGTAAAAATATATTATGCTGTTAAATTTTCACATGTATAATTTGTAAGCTGATATAAATAATGATGCGCATATTCTTTATTAGTAGGCAAACATAGACTGAAGGAATTCATTTTTAATAGTAGATAATTTAATATTATCATAACTATGCCAACAAAATAATATATGATAATTCACCTTTCGTTCAACAAATTAAAAAATAATAACCTGCCATAAGTACAGGGAATAAAATCCTAATTTATACTTTGGAAAATTGAAAATAATGAACTTTATCCGCGGGTTACATAATTGAAACGTAGTTTATGAACGTCATCTGTTGGATATTGCTACAATATCACCTCTAATAATGGTAAAAATCCATAATTTATCTTATCTCGTACATATATTTACGTAATCGCAACGCCAACGGTTGCGAACATGCTCATTATACGCAATAAAAAGTACGGGCACTGATTTCATTTTATTATTTACCAATTAGAACATATTTAGTTTATCTTATGCGCGCGCACGCACACGGATAGTCGAGGTCGTAAACTAATTATATGCGATTTTTATGGATTTCAATAATATTTTTATGCTAGAAAACTGTATGCACTTTATAATTTTCTTTAATAGCAACCAGCGACCCTTTGCCTTTGTCATGACGATGGTTTATTGTTTGAGAATCGTATTAGAAACTGCACTTGAGGCGATGCAGGAATATTTCTAACATGCAACGCCATCATAAACCAGCAAAAATAATTTATGCTATAATTAATAAAGTTTAAAATTATTTTCACCAAATTTCAAAAATTAGTTACCCCATTAAATTTAGGGGCCGATTCTGCTACGTAACACAGTCTTACTATAACACTGGTCTAATTTTACAGCAAAATCGGCACCTGAATCTCTAGATGTCCTAACTAAAAATAATAAATTCTGCTGTTTGCCAATGCATGTAATATAAAAATAAAAATTACTAAATACATATATATATATATATGAGGACCTATAATCTATTCAACTCTCCCTTGCCCAGGTCTAAATTTTTATTCGATTACAATTCCCAAGCGGGAAATTTCATTTAAAAAGATTAAAATTCCCAAAGGCCGTCAGTCCTTTATTTACCTGTCTAGTCAAAAATTAAGAGTTTGTAAATATTTGTCAAAATGAAGAGTGTTTAGCAAAAACGAACGAAATCATTTCAAGTCTTCGGGCCAATGTTGATCGTTGTCTATACCTGTAGCGAAAACATCCGTTTTAACATGTTTATGTCCCGTCGTCTGAAAATTATCAAAATGTTTCAACCTTGTATTGGTAAATGATTAATGAAAATTCATTCAGTTCACAGTTTGTGGTTTTTGCACGAAATTCTTTAGACTAGACAAAATCATTATTTAGATAGTTTCATTCAGAGTACTTTAAGTGGCAGAACGAATTGATTTTACGGGGAAATGTTTTTAATTTCATGGTTGTCTAGTTGAGTCATCAACTAGAATGAGGGTAGTTGATAAAATAATTTCGTAGAGTTTAAATAATAAGGTAATTGATATAATGTTAAATAATATGTCAACTATAACTATATTTTGTTAAAAAAAAGTTAGTTCGGAAATCTGTGTTTTGTTAAGTTTGGACCTCAACATAAGTATTTTCCTCTAGACATAAAATTACTAGTCATGTATGTGTAGCTGTTTTACACGATTTAAAATTAAGTTGAGAGAATTTTGTATGACCATAGGTTCTTTCATTCTTGGTCTTAACGAACATACTAAATTATTGTAGATCTATAGATAAGTAGTTCAGTTATAGAATTTTATTAAGCTTTGAATAATGGGTCGCGTTCTTGAAAAATACACCGTGCATGTGCTAGGACTTCTTTGTTTTTGTGCAATATCTGAATTATTTATCCAAAATAACTAATATTTTTGAAAATTTTAAAGAACATTTAATGCAATAGGTTCTAACATCAGAATACAGACCCTAGATCAACTTGATATAAATTAAAGAAATTTATTTCCTATTAAGTCGATTTTGGAAAGCTCATTGAACTTGGATTAATGCAAAATTCATTGTACACCTAGTAAATTCACAGGGACATGAGAAAAGTAGTGGTTTATCATTGAGTCCAACATACCCAAACAAAATACCTAACTATGGTATGCGTAAAGACATTTTCTTCGCTATACAAAAAACCTAGTCAAATCAAAATTAGAAAAAAATAATAGAGCAATCATGGAGCAATCTAATCATTAGTGATAGATTTGATCCCTACTAAACAATTCAGACCTTTCAAATTCTGTCTTTCGTATCACCATTTTGAAAAGTTCATTCAACTTGGATTAATGCAAAATTCATTATACACTTAATAATCGATTTGATCCCTACCAGTAACAATTCAGACCTTTCAAATTCTGTCATACTTGAACAAACAATACATATCACCTAGATTTTTTAAAATTGCACAGATGTTTCTTACATATAATATAAAAATAAAAATTAACTAAAACTCAAAATAAACAAAAAATGGATACAACTCACAGTACTTACAAAGCCGTGTTTGTCCGATATGTTATTGGTCAGCTTCAGTTTGTGGAAAGAAACGACTTTCTGCATCCACTGCTCTCCGGTCGATGGCGAATCCGGATGTATGTACATTCTTTTCGGCATTTCCGGATCCGCTTTTCCGGCCACCATCCAACGGCTGCCGGAAAAAAGTTAAATGCCAATGTTAGACAGCTTTCTCATATTTTCTCTTGTTGGTAACAACTAATTTTCATGCTATGAAATATATGTTCATGCAAAGAAATTTGTGAAAAAAACGCAAATTATCACACTAACTCAACACATGGACATGCTGTAATTATCTGTGTCTAAAATATAAAATTCCAAATGTTATGAACTAATTTCTTTGAAACAAAAATCTGGAGCCAACTTCTGGGTAAAATAGAAATGTTATGGTAATGCTTTGTTAGGTATTTGTATTCGTATGTGTTGACAGGAACAATCTGTCCAAAATCTATGTATATGCTGTTGAGTGTTTTACACATGTAACCTAACTTTACGCATGTCTTATCGAGGACACATCAGAAAGATGCTCTTATCATAAAATTGCTATTTGATGTTTATACGTTTTGTTGGCTAGGTTATGTGCAAAACACTTTATTGCATCAATTATATCTGCAATCGTTTTGACTGTTTTTTACTACCAACTCATACGAACATAGACCCGCAATATAACATCACCATATAACATTTCTATTTTATCCGAGAATTGGTTCCTAAATTAAAAAACTTATATTATAAAATTATACATGGATAATATAAAATATCTGGAGCTACGTTGTGTTAAAAAATTGTTTTGGGATATACATAAAAGCGTGATTTAAAAAAGCAGCAATTAATTGGAACATGCTCGCATGCTTCTTGCCATCGTTCACATTTCGGTAAATTTGTATCGACCTTATTACTCCTTTAATTCCAAATCAATTTTTTAACATCTTACGTATGCTCATCTTATTTCATTAATGCAATAATTGAATTTGGTTTCAGTCCATTATCCAATGCTTTTTGAATCGATTTTTTTTAAATATCTGACCTGTTATGAAATTTATATCTGCAATCGTCGGCTGCCACAATGTCCATAAGGAGAATGTATTTCGACTTTTTATCGAGGCCCGAAACGCGCACTTTGAAGGCAGGAAACATGCGTCTGCAACACACCGAACAGAATACCGAAAATTAGCTACGTTTGTGCAATTTGGGGTTTGTGCGACACGAACCCGGGGCTAATTAAAAGACAAATGGGTAAAGGATTTAATATTTGGACGGCTAATACGTAAAGTTATTGCTAAATCAACTAAACAGTTGTGAAGTTTTTCTCCTGGAGATTTGAAGTTTATCTTCCAGTTGCCACCAAAATATTAGTCCTTTACCCATTTGTTCTATTCTTATCCTAAAGAGAATGGGGTTCGTGCGCTGACGAACCTGTTATGAAATTTGTATCTGTAATCGTCTGCTGCAACTATATCCAAAAGCAGAATGTATTTCGCTTTTGCATCTAGCCCGGACACCCGGAACTTCATTTGGGGAAACATTTGCCTGAAAACAATATAAATTGTAAAACATGTGATGAAGATGTTGTCTGATCCACCCAAGAGGTACGAGGCCTGGAAAGAAAAATATACTGGAACAAATTTTGATCTTCAATATAATCTATAGGACTTTACTTGGAATTTTTATATTTATATACTGAATATGATTTCATATCTTCCATCATAGTTAAAATTGATGAACAAACGGTAGACACTCCAATAGTATTATTGCAATGATAAAAAATCTTTAAAGTAGGAGGCAATTGAAAAAATGAACAAAAAAGAATCAAATTCTTTTAATCCTAAAGATTTATACTTGGTTTAATGCCGTGCTTTTACGAAGATACAATCTTCTTTCTATCCTTTAATATTTCAACACTTCCACGACCACATTCAACTTTTTATTACATTTTTATACCAGATTTCATCCTCTGATATCATGATAGACAATCCCTTCTTCTTTTTAACAACTGATGGTAACAATGACTCTAATCTGTCGTTTGGTGTGAACACCGATGCGTAAATTTGTTACATTTAAAAACACGATCACCTACTGGGCTTTAATGCTTTTCTATTGTTGTAGGTGAAGTGTACAAGAAAAAACTGTATCAGTAGTATCTTTGTGGGTTTTGACAAATTTTAACGCAATGAATGGATAAGTTTAACCGCAAAAGAGCATCTTGCAGAAAATTTTGCGTCAAGATGTTCCGACAGTGGGATTTCTTAAATGGGATGATGTATAGTTGGATGGAGAATAATAAGAGGATGAATATTATAGGAAATTAATTTTTTCTCAATACATGCGTAGTTTTGATAGGAAAACACTGCAGAGTTTGATAACTAGCTTGAAGATAGTATTAGGACGGATTGAATTTTATTTTATATATATTTTTAAATTTGGTGATATGTGTGAATTGATATTATTTACTAAATTAGAAACATATTATGTTACACATGAAATTTAAAAAATTATTAATATGTTTTTAACAATAACTAGGGTGCCTAAATGGAATCTGTTGAAATTATCTGTATGGTGTATTGATATCAATTCCTAATTTATGTTATATTATGTTTTTTCCAATATGCATTTAAATATTATTTATGATATTTGGGCGTTAAAAGGCAATGATAGAAATACTATCTAATTATCTTTTTCTTTCCGTCAATTTTTTAAATTAATTTCCTTCAAAATCTCAACCTTCTTTCTCCATTTATTTCTACACCCCAAAATGCTTATTTTGACAAGAAGCATCCCTCACTTTTGTGCATGTTTTTGTATAATATTAATATCCCTTGAACAACATAACATATTATAATATATGATACTTCACATAAAAGCTAACGAACTATATGATTATCTATCCGACCGCCCGCTGTGCTTCCATGTCAGAAACCAGGCGGATAGGTGTCACCTGACATTTTTTTCAACTTTTTCGTATGAAGAATTAGGTCTTGTAATTTGGTTGATGAATCAGGCAGAAGAACGTGTCTGGGAGATGGATGGATTCACGTGAATGTTTTATTAAATACATAGTAGCCTCTGGTAGTAGAAGAGATTTTTAGAAATTCTTATTCCGACATCAAATCTCACAATCAGTAAAGTTTTTAAACATAATATTTGAAGTAGGGTAGAGGTATAAAGGTTCACTAGTGGTATATCAAAAACAAGTAATGTTAAAAAAAAATTTAACAATAATATTTGAAAGTAGAGGGGAGAAGATGTATAACTAGACATCCCCTTGATTCTTACGACGGTGCGTGCTATCAGGAGAAAAATGGCAAATTTGAAAATCCTTAACAGAAATATTTTTTTGTAGTTAGTTTTTTATGGTTGTGAGCACTGCTGTTTAGTTTACGAGACCTTAATATATTATTTAAGTTTAATATTTAATTGTTTTATAAAATGTTTTATTAATTTTAAGTTAAATTTAACCGTTTTTTTATATATAACCTCTGTTCGGACGTATTTTCTTTTTATTATATTGGTCATGAAAGTGACAACCTTCAGGGCATTAAGCTTTACACGGAATGGTTACTACTCCTGGTAGAGCGTAGCGGAGTGTTTTAATTGAACTAGTTGTTCACTTCTGAAAGTAAAGTCCACGAAACAATATGTTTAGTAAATAACCAATAAATTTATCTTCTTTTATTATAACTTAGTAACAAATCAATGATTGTAATTAGAACTGCAACAAATACATAATATACAAACAAATCAATGTTTAATACAGTCCACAGCTACAAGGGTTAAATTATAACCCAACAACCTGAGTTAATCGAAGGAGAGTTTTAATAAATTTTATAAGTACGTAACATAAAATACAACCTCTATAAATACTTACACAGGTGGTGTAAAAAGAACCAACCGAACCTTTACCATGGCAAAGGTGTAAACAATAAAAAAGTAAATTAAAAGCTAAAAAATAAATTTTACAAGGGATAAATTAAAGAAATAGTTATTCCAAGTCTGCTGATGAATATTTTTGACAAAATACAAAATCAAGGTAATATACGGTATTATCTCTGTCAAATATGTACCCATAAAATTTAAATTTTGCATTTGTTGATTAATTTAGCTGTTATTCCGTAAAATCCCTTCAAAATTAAAAATAAGACATTAGATGAATAAGATCTGTACTTTCTGGCTGTTTTAATTTACCCCGTATAAGGGGCAAAAAGGACCAGGTGACAAATTTTTAAAAAACTTGGATTAATCAGCTGGGAGTTTTACTGAACATAGACAGATTGTTGTTTGTTTGATATGTTTTTTTATTGTTTATTTTTTGACTTTGTATAACTTTACAATTTTATTTTATTAGATTGTATATAATTATATAGCGCACCATATATTCTTTTTTATGACAACAATGTTATAAAATTAGTTGAGAAGAAGGTTTTTGTCTTACAATATCATTGCTCAAAGTCACATTGGACCTTTGTGCCCCTTCCTACCCTACCACAAAAGTAAATAAATTAAATAAAATCAAACAGTAATCTCTGATTATTCCCTTATTACACGGAATATCTCATTTATTTTTATATAAAACACAATTCCTTGATACCTTTGCAAGAAAATAAGTCGATATGATATAACATACACACACACTCGTATTTGTATAAATGTATATATGCCGATATATGTATTTCTTCTATATATGTAAGAAGGTGTATATAAGGTGATGGAGTGCTCGTGTGCATCTCGCATGTCGGTTGGCGCCACCGTTGAGCGACCGTGTCGGGACTGCGAAGACACCCCGCCGGGCCCACGGCGTGTCTCGCGGCCCTTTGTCCATTACACAAAACCAACAACGGCCGGAGACCCGGGCGCGAATGTAAGACCATGGGTCGCGCGAAAATAAAAAAAAACTACTGATAATGCATAAGAGATCGTTCAAGTATTACGTAAGCAGATTTATTACAATTATTTACCCCCCCCCATCCCCCTTGTCAACAAAAGTAAGTAAAACTCTTACCCCCTACCTCCATGCTTACGTAAACATTTTGCAATTAATGTAATAAAATAAAAATACTACCTGTGACGTAATCATTATCCAGACTCCCATGCACCCCATGTCAACCCAAAATAAGCAAATCAACAACCCTCCGACCCCCCTATAGTGCTTACGTAATACTTGAACGGCCCTTAAATGGATAATTCATTAAAATATTTTGTTTATTTAAACTTCAAGCAATGCAGTTAATAAATAATATTTGTTAAATGATTTTTGAAGTTATTTGCATTTTTGGTTATCACAGCAAAATTTGTTACAATCGTGGCAACGTATAAGGGGAGTGCTGTGTCAATTTGTAGGCGGCTATTTTTTTAAGTAAAACTTCTTTAGGCTCGACTAGGGTGTAAATCGGTACAAATGCAAAGTGCGTCACGGCCGAGTCGAGTGCCAATGATTCGTCATTCTCTCATTTTTATACGGGTCGATTGGGATTAGACGTCGTGTATGTGAATAGAAATCTGTTCTTGTATGCGTACCGGCATCAACGTTGTATCCGTGCCGATATCAACAAGGAAATTGGCATAGATAAATAAACATTTTGAAGTTGCATTGTAGTACAAATCTTGATTGAATGAAAAAAGCCTGAATCAGAAGAATATTTTACCCTGTTCTTTGAAAATAATAACCCAAATTAAACTTTTGTGCCGTGAACTAAACGTAAGGCTATTGATAGCAAATATTTCTATATTATTCGTAGTTTCTATAAATCTTTGAAGTTATTAAAATGGAAAATATTTTTAGGCAAGACCTTTACAGTTGTTCATATCGCCAGCGAAAAAGTAAAAAAAATACAAGCGGTCATTGAATGTATGTTAATTTTAATTACATGAAGTTCTACAAATAAGTTTTACTTCAATTGAATTAATTTTTAAGTAGATTAATAAATAAGTTTGTATCAAAGTACTAAAATAATTTAAAAAAAAATATGATGATTTTAAACGAATAAGTTTTATTGAATAGTAATACTATACAATCTAAATAATTTAGAATACCTATTTTATAAAACGTAAAGCTAAATTAAAACAACTAATGGAAAAAGAGTTAATAAATAAATGTAAAGTAACATTTATATTAAAAATAATATCACATTTATAATACTAGTTACATTTATATTGAAAAAAGTTTCAGAACTTATCTCAATAGACTATTATTTGTCGAATGTAATTTTGTCTTCAATTAAATAAGTAGTTTTTGTAGCCTTTTTATGATTGCTGTAATATAAAGATTTAAGCCATGGTTTTTTAAAAAAATAAGCACAAAAATTCCCACATTTTAATATTTAAATTCTTGAGTAGAAAATTAAAACTAAAATTGTAAGTCCTTTACCGAAGGTTTGAGAAGAAACGTCGAAACAATAAATGCTCTGAGACCGTGAATTATGATTTACAAAAAAGATGAGATATTCATAAAACAACTGATCGGTCGACACATGGGAAAAATATGTCGATATATTCATCAAATACCTATGATTTTAGTAACGGTGGACTAACAATTCTAGACTGGGGATTGAAAAAAATGAATTATGATAGTTAAATGTAATTCATTATGCAAATTGATTTATAGGTGTATAATTATGTCACAGAGTAGAGTAGATTATGATCAAACGATTTTTCAAATTTTATACAGATACATGGTTTAATGCTTTGCTGGTGTAATCCAATATTGCATATAATGTTTTCAAAAAAATCGATGTACTAATTTGCTCCGGCAACATGTTTACTTTGTTCTTGTAATTACAGTGATTAAAGTTTTGCGCGTTACATCGGAGTGTTTAAATTCACACACTATATAATGACCGCTACATCAAACATGATGTAATTTGCAGGTGATGCGTGAAATCCTATTAAAATATTGTAATTTATTTTTATTATGATCTCTTGTGCACGTGCATGATTGTGATACATAGTCCATATTGTGATATAAAGTTTATATAAAAATATACCATATTCATATTAGAAATTTCTGCATCTGTAGGTTATTTTTTAGTCAATAAGGAATCTCAATTTCAAAGAGTAAAAATATTAAATAACAAAAATATTTTATTTTTTGTACATAATTTGGTATTTACCAAGACGATGTGTTCGCACCGTTTTTCTTTTCAACGCATATCATTAACGCTTGCAAACGTTTTGCTAAATTATAAACATGTCTATATTACGCCAAACACTTAATAATGCAAAATGTATAAAAAATATATTTTTTTTTTGATAATTTCTGATCTCAAACGAAAATTGTAATATAACATGAAGGAAAGGAAAACATAACAGTACAAGGAGTTTTGTAATCAGATGTAATGTTTTCGAGTTAAGACAACATGGAACACGCACGGATATCAAAATCTATATTTGCAGGTTGGGACCACATGGAAAGGATAATGAAAATTTAGACTTAATAATGAACGCAAATTATTTGTAATGAGATGTATATCAAGTGTTCGGACGTATTTTCGTTTTATTATATTGGCCATAAAGGTGACAACCTTCATGGCATTAGGCTTTACACGGAATGGTTGCTACCCCTGGTAGAGGGGGTAGCGGAGTGTTTTAATGGAACTAATTGTTCACTTCTAAAAGTAAAGTCCGCGAAACAACATGTATAATAAATAATAAATAAATATATCTTCTTTCATTATAACTTAGTGACAAATCAGTGATTGTAATAAGAACTGCAACAAATACATAATATACAAACAAATCGGTGTTTAATACAGTCCACAGCTACAAGGGTTAAATTATAACCCAACAACCTGAGAATCGAAGGATAGTTTTAATACATTTTGTAACTACGTAACATAAGTACATAAAGTATAGACAGGGCCAGTGGGATGCCTTCTAGAAAGCCATAGTTGAGAAGAAGCATCACAACAGCTCATAGACTATGTTGAGACAAATTTACGAATATACATTTTTATTTTACTCATGTTGGCTGAAAACTTTACAAGTGACTGATCACAGTTTTTGATGAAAAATTTAAAGAAACTTCTTAAGTTTCTGATTAAAAAAAAATATTAAGAAGATTTTCAAGAAGCTTGTGTCTATATGTGTAAACAATGATATATTTTTGCAAAATTTAAAATTTATATAAATCTTCCGATGACGTTCCAATTATCATCTTTCCCAAAACTTCCACATTTGACCCCAGCCGTAAGCGCGCGACCAAGCGCCGTTCGTTACGTTGTCTTGCGATACCTTGTTCGAAAAAAGTTCAAAAAATACTTAGACGAAGACGTCCACAAACAAATAATAATAAACCATAAAATGAGAAAATAAAACGAACGCGGAATGAAGACAGAAAACAAAACCCAAACCGAAAATTAGCGGTTGTGAAGATTGCCCCTAACTAAATATACGTTGTGCACAGTGTGCAGTTTATTGGTACGAGCTCGTTGCTGGAACTTTACCATGTGTCTGTATTTGTGTGTTTGTTTTGTCTTATGACCTGATCGATTGAGATATTTGGGAACGGAATCGATACAAGTTTCTGAAGTTTTAAAATCGGTTTTTGAAAGTTGATTTCGTTACGGAATTAATAGCAAAGGTGTGGATTAGTAGGTGCGCCGGAAACAGAACAACCAGCAATGTGCTATCCATTCTGATATATAACTGTCACATGGTATCATTAAATATTATTTCTGATGTTAGAAGGCATGGGTTATACAGGAATTTTCACAAGCATACTTTATTAAAGAAATGCTGTAACCAGTAAAATTGAAATAGAAGAATTATCTTTAAATGATATGCAGCAAGATCTTCGCGTTGACTAATCCCGATTGCAGATTCCACCAATGATGCATTTCCTCCTATATCTAGGATTGTGATAACGTCGCATCATATTTTTAAAAATCTTTACCGTTCAAAAGCTCTTTGGTTTCCCAGTAATTCTCTCGTTTATTTTACTTCATAACAGTGAGAAGCATGTGTCTGGTGTCAGTTAATGTAGGTGCTACAACGTTCAGGTGTTGTGTATGTTTTTCTAAGTGGTATCGCGAATCGCTCGTTGATCGACGCTCCGTGATATAACGATGGAAATGAAGTCATAACGAGGCCAACGATTGAAGAATATATCCAGGAGAAAAAATATGATTATTTGATAATAATGTGATAATTTAGTACCAGAAAATATTCTAACTCATATATGGAAAGGACTCAGAAAGATAATACCAGCGTGGTAAATGACAAACTTTTACTAAATTAATTTAGGATAACATCTAATATCTGTTTATTAAGTCTATTCAGGCTAATAATTTCAGTAGCTGTCCGTCCTAGTTGCGATTATATTTGGAGGACTATTTTTGCTTGTACATATTTTGATCCATATTTTCAAGTCAAATCAAATATTGATATTATGCCCCATGAATTTTGTGTCTAAATCTTGCTATGTTATTCTACATCCAATTCACCCAATTATCCTTCACGCCCTCTATCATTATTTCAACAACTCCTTTATGCTCATTATTCATATTTCTCTACAAAATTTTCTAAATACCAACCAACATCAAGTATCCGATTTGAAAAAAATGAAAATAAAGTCATTTCTCTCGTGACTTGTAAACCCGGAGTCGATGCGTGTGTGCGCGAGTCATCAACACGCGACCTGTGCCTTCGAGGGTATCTTTATCACATCAACTCATAATTTTCGTCGAGCGTATACACGGCCACAATATCACGTATGTCCACTTTGCAATCATCTTTCCAACTTCTTTGGGTTAACATAAATGCCAGTGGCGGTGATAAATGAGGAACGAGGAAGGCATCGATGGAGTTCAGAAGTAGAAGAAGTCACAAGTTTTTTGTTGTGCACCGCGTTGCTGTCACTAAATCTTGAAGAAGAATCTAGACTATCATTTCTTAGTTGGCCAAGAAAATATGGAATATGTTCAAAATAGAGCCATAGAGAAATCTAAACAATTAACCAGATAGTACATGGTGAAGATTTTGTGAATTTGATGAAGGTTTCTCATATGTAAAGACAGTAGTGAAGATAGTTTTTTTTTGGCAATATCTCGTATATCATAGATTTTTGCAGGAGATGCTGTTTTGTGCGTCAAAATGAGAATAAGCAATATTGAATACCTTTCAAGAAATTATCTGCCTACCAAAACATTTCAAGTGTGACGTATTGACAATATAATGGATTTGAAGTCATGTCGATTATCGACTAGTAAGAAGAAATAGACAATTATTAGTTAGTCAGTATTCATTCGGTATTGCTCAAACCTCCAAGTAGTGTTATCATAAGTTGACCAGGAAGAACTTGTCCATTATCAAAAAACAGCTCTTAGTAAGTTTTTTACTAACTTACTTCCGATATCGCAACATTGCAAAAGCCGCTACTGATATTTACACCGAAGTAGGTGGAGATGAAGAAAGGATGTATGTAAGAGAACATTTTTTCCGAGCGGTTAACACACCGTTGTATATAGTTAGCAAACGATAATCATCCGGCACCAAATGGCGGTTTGGTACATCTCGTTTAATAGGCGAAGTAACACGACTTGTCTATATCGACAGGCCTGGAGTAATTATTACTGGAGAATACGGCCAGTGATGTTTTAATGGTGAATTAGCTAAAGTTTTACTGCTGATACTCGATTATTATGACCACAGCGATTGAAAATTATTTATTATTTGCTTCATTATGAATGCATGTGGATGACTTTTGAAAATGCCGTTATAGCGATAATAAATCAGGGGAACATGATGTTTATGGTTTATTGAGATAAGAACTTTTAAGAGAAAATAACATTTCCTGTGAGGATTTAGAAAGCACGAGCCATGTGAGAATTTTTTTTGCTACGACAAATCTTATAAGCATTGTAACAATTGATCAACTTTACCAGTTTGTATTACAGAATCTGACTATTTACTATAAATTTATTTTGATAGAAAAATAGTGTATGTTTCTATTATCTTTTCTTAATTCTTGTTACCTTTTATGTTTCTTGCTTTATTACGTGCTAACTCATTCATGTGCGCTAATCACGATGCGACCCTGATTGTTGGTATAACCTCTTCGTTGTAAATAACATTAGCTCTACTCGGTGGTCTGTTGTTGATGGCAAGGTATATTGCTAACAACATACGTTTAAAGATCTTTATAGATGAGAAAGATGAAGCAGAAAAAAACTAAAAAGTAACGAGTTCAGACTATGGCATGAAGCGTCATGGATCGCCTCGATTGTTAAGACGTGACACGAGATGAAGGGAGTAAAGGGACCCAGTTAGGTGCTAGCCTGGAAAGAAGGGAATTGTAAAGGAAATATGCAAAATAGATACCTAGGGAAATATTTTTTTTTATAAAGTCACCAAATGGTTCAAATGGATGTGCGTATAATTATATACAACAAGCGTTAACAAATTTATACAATATAAATCAATTAATGTTACAAAACCCATATCCATATACTCGTGCAGGCATGAATTATACAAAAAAATATTTACATACGTTTCCAAGAAAATGTTAAATTATAGGTATGTAAACCACATTCAATTATATAGTTAGACCTACATGCAAAAAATCTCCTTACATAATTTACCTTTTAATTGTAATACAGATGTAAACGTCAGAAGCTGCGTGTGCAATATGATTACAACAAGCACTCATCATAAAACCAAACAAATTCACGGAATCTTGTTAGTTTCTTGCAAAACGATTTAGTATCCTCGGAAACACATAATTATTACATAGATACGAATTAAAACGGAGAATAGTAGCGAGCAAACGATTTTCTCATCTTCAACTATTTCTGATGGTATTATTAAAATACTTTGATTCTGGCGTGCTCGGATATTCACCATCAGTGAGGATACTGTTAGTACCAGGAACACATTCTAAAACACATTATGATACTTTCGAAATTGGATGGGAAACGATATATATGTAATATACAAGGTTTTTACTCTAAAGAAAATACTGAAGTTTATGTAAAATCACGCTTATCAATGCAATTATTTCTAAGCATAATTCCTGAAGAACGACTGGATCTATTCTTACTACCTATAATGATACCGATAATTTTCCGTTCATAATTTTCTGGTCAAGAATGTCCAAATTGTTTTCTCCAATGACGATTTTTTACAAAATCAACAAACAAATATAAAAAGTGAGCCACTATAATTACGAACAAAACTTTATATCTTATTGGAATTCAAAACAAAAAGGTGTTGATGGTCTTCATATAATTTTACTTCATAAAAAACCCTAAGTGTACATCAGATTTCTTATACGAAAAACGTTTCGAAGAATTGACGTGCGAAGAAAAAAAATGATGAGAATGATTTTGTTAGTTTTTTTTTATCATTTTTGTCGAATGTCGAGACATAATTAAGGCTATTTCGGACGTGTAAATATTTTAAACGTGTGGGGGCAATGTGTGGGAGATTGATGATAGTTAATAGTAGCAGATATTTGTTCGAATTCATTTATAATAAAAAATAAATTTTTGTTTATGTGCTCAAGTGTTCTAAAATATCCATATAAATATTTTTGAGAATTTATTTATTACGAACAACAATATTAATGACTTCAACTGATCTGACTGATTTGTACTGAAGGTGCTTAAAACAAGTAAATTACTATTACACTAAATTATGTATATTTTGTTGTATTTTGCACAAATTTTCAATCTTTCTTAGGAGTATTTTCAATAATAAAGCTTGTATCACATTTAGTTTTTATTCTTCAGCCAAACCATTCCTCCATTCCTCCGACGACCCAAAACATATGGTCTGTTCCGAGGATCGTCCGAAACTCTAATATAAATTGTAGACTATCAATATCGGACAGTTCGAAATTAAAATAACAAAACGTTCAAAAAAACACAAGATTACCAACTGTTTAAGGTCATGATTAATGTTCTCGTTTATTTTTTTGTTTTAACGAAAATTGGTAGGTACTTATCGCTAGGAACCAAACGAGTCCTGACACCCTGACAGGAACGGTAATTATGTTATTGTGCGATGAGTTATAACGTTTATTACGTAGTAATATCTAAATTCTTTGAAATCGAAAAGGCCAGTAAAAATAATAGATGAAAATGAGCTCACAATAAGTCGAATTTTATGAGCCGTGACGACGTTATTTCATTCAGGGAGGGAGGAGGAAGAATATAATATTTGTGAAGGTCGACGTTATGGGATGAACAGTTTTATATAGATTAATATGAGACATATTATTCAAACCAAATATTGTTGACTATAAAAACTGTTTTGAGACCAATTATTCAAATCGCATATTGGTGACCCCTTCCATATTGATATGAACATGATATTGCCCTATAATTTTAATGCCTATGTAGTAAATTTTGAATTACTATATTTCATTTATTTGAGCAGCATAATCTAATTATAATTCATATTATCCCTACATGATTTTTGCTGTCACGTCGCGACCATATCATATAAAACCATGTTTTTTTTTTATTTTTTCTCTGTATATCTTCGTGAAGATTATGCAATTGAAAATTACGTATCAAATTGAGGGTTTGCTGTATAAACAAATAATGCGCCAAAATATTGTAATTTAAATATCGGGCCTGCTCGATCGTGCATAGCGTTGTAATGATACCTGAATAAGGTGAGAGAGACGTACAATAGGCGCCAATAAATTGCCTTCACCGAGATACAAGAACAGACAGTAACCAATTTGGGAAAAGTAATTGAAAATGAAACTAAAAATTTGTACTTATAAAATAAACATAAGACAATTTATGGAGTTAATAAATAACTCAATAATCGTGCAAAAAATATCATCATTACTCTTCGGCTTTCTTTTTCTAACCATTTCCCCACGTGAGCTCCATCGACTTCTGCTACTATTGAGCTGAAAAAATCAGCAAATTGTCTTACTTTATCCACCATTAATGCAAGAAGTAAAATTTATTACATTACCATCGTGTTTTATTTCCGATACTTAGTATGTTTAGAGAACTTGCGAACAAGATAAGCCGATCTCAATAGTACATTATAAAACAATTTATCGACTTCGGTTTACAGACTAATCGTAACTAAGTATTTGAAGCGCGTTAGTATTTCAAATTACACAAATTGATAAATGCAGCTGGCTATTAAGACTTGTTTTGTGTCTTTTGCTGAAATATTGATTTTTTTTTCATAGAAACCGTAATCGAGAAGTCGTAGATATAAAGAGTAATTTAGTGGCATGGGAACAAATGTTGTAAAAATGAGAAAGTATAGCAGGCTGAGCTTTCTTATATTTTTTTTTTTATTAGTTACAGCTTGTTTAACAATAAATGACATTTATTTTTAAGCTTGAATAGGCATGAGTTCATTAATAAATATACTAACTAAATTTCTTTACAAAGATGTAGCAGTAACATTTTAGCGTTGATGTATAGGGGCTGATAAATAAATATAAATTGGTAGTAAAAGCTGTCAAAATGCTTTGTATTTGATGTGCAGGCGTTTTACATATGAAATCTAACCTAGAAGACGCATACACGTCCAAAAAACAATGTTATCATTACTGCATCTTTCATATATGCAATGATAACGCTTATGTGAAGTTAGGTTTTAAGTGTGAAACGCTATCAAGCACAACCAATACATAGCATTTGGACAGTTTTTACCACCAATTATATGAGAAAAAGGTCCGTAACACAGCGTTGCCATAACAACTGTCTATTTTGTCGGAGAATTGGTCCCTATACCTCAGAAATTCTTGGGTTAACAATTAATTACATGAAAAACATTTGTAATTTGTAAATAGGATTTTCTAAAAAGATGGAAAATAGGTTTGACTTTCATTTTACACAATGAAAATTTTGTATTTATAGGAATATTTCATTTCCCTTGTGCCTGTTCTCAGAGCGATTCGATAGGAGTTCGTGTGTCAATAAAAATTCTAAGAAATCTGAGAATTAACGAACGAGCCGATATCTTTTTGTTTCGCTCGTACGATATTTTATATATGCGAGCGAATTTATATATGTTGTGTGCAGAACGAGGGAGCTCCGTGGGAATTTTTGCATAAAACGATACACAACTACGCGAAAGAACGCGCCGCTCGAACATTTTCTTTGGAACTAGACGCGAGCAAATGTGACTCACCGGCAACACATGACACACTTGCCCACAGATTCAAAAACGTAACAATTATAAGGAAAAACATAATAAAAATTGATATAATATAATTAAGAAATCGGACGTTCGATTTTTTCAGAAACTGGATTACTATTTTTGGCACTTTTTTTCTGTATCTACCAAACGACTAGACCTGCCTTAGCCAAAAACTAATCACCACGTCTCCTTATCAATAGGAATCGAATGTTTTTTAATTTATTCAAATTTGTTGAACCGTGCTCCCGAAATCGTCGACGAAAATTTGTATCCGAACACACACACACATTCATAAACACGCAAACACACACAGCATATACATCCATTTTTTCTAAAGTATGCCAATATGTTCAGAAACCCTTGAAACGTAAAGATATGTATAAATTCTCATTTTTTATTTTTTTGCGATAACTATCCCTACGGGAAGTTAATAAATATTGATATAATATAATTAAGAAATCGGACGTTTCCCTTCCTCAGAAACTCGATTACTATTTTTGGCACTTTTTGTCCTATATCCCCGAAACGTCCAGACCTGCTTTGTCCTAAACCTTATAAATAGTAATCGAATGATTTTTAAATCATTCAAATCGATCGAACAGTGTTGCCGAAATCGTCGACGAAAATTTGTATCCGAACACACACACACACATCCACACACGCAAACACATACACACATATGATAAAACAGATATGTAAAAGTTTTCATTTTTGATTTTTTCCTATTACTATATCTTGCTCTACGGGAAGTTAAAAATATAAATAAATTATAAACTTTAAGAAATCATCTGCAAGAGATGGTAATTAGACATAATATCAATAGCTTTAGCCTGAAAAGGGTGCTTCGATTTTTTTAAACGATATTATTCTGAACATAATTTAATAACTAAAAAGAAAATAATTTAATTTTGAAGGTTTAGAAGTAATCTTTGCAAATCTCCATACTCTGTTTTTTTTTTAAAAAAGAACAGGTAACCAGATCTTCCCTATTATCATATACTGATTTTAGTTACCGGTTCCGGCTAATATAAAAATTGAATGACATTTAATATAAATAATTTTATGTATCAATTATCTATGAATAAATTCTTACTTAGGATTTTAACAATGTTCATTAACCAAACTTTTAGTAGTAAAATACTTTGCCATCATCAGTAAATATGATTTATTTTAAATTGAATGTGACATACAAAAATAGTACAGATATGTTGGTTATTACATTTTCACAGGGAACTATTAATGCCAGTAGTAACTTTTTAAAATTTTGAAGAACATAGGATGCATCTAAATTAAATCTGTATTCAAATGAATTGTCATTAATATACGGGCCGAATTTTAAGGCTGAAGTTCAAAAAGTGGTACCATTCAATTTTACATGAGACCGCATAAGTGCTAGAACTAAAATATATTACTTGTAATTCATTTACCAAGTTTGAATTATAGTGTTATATATCAATTATGCACACAAGTTCCTCTTATTTAAATAAATGAATTCAATTATTCATTATAAAATTATTCATTACAAAATAATTGAATGTTGAAAAGCGCTGTTTATAATGTGAGCACTTGCATGTACGACGAGTGCCGCTCCTATCGCGAACGAACGTGAAAATTATGCAGAAAATATGAAGTGCTGACTGACTTACATAAGTTTTAGTTGGTTCTTAGAATTTTTCGATAACAAAGGAAAAATAGACGAAGAAATTATTATGCAAGTCGAACCAACATATGCATTTTGCAAAGGTCACAAAATAAAATTTAATAAAAAATAATAGAGGCACCCAAGTATGTCCCAAATTGGGTGATCCACCAAGCCACCACCAATATATGTAGTAACAGAAGAAATCAGAAAACTTGCAACCAAGTACAAGACAAGACGGGAATTTATTATTTAATTTTCGACAAAAATATATATTTTAATTTATCCCATTTTTAGCACTTTTTGGATACATCATTGTACTCTTTTTTTTATTTTGGCATTTAAAAATCTTTGGGTGGCATTGTGTGGCCATTCGACGGGCACATTTATTTCTTCTTCAAATGACCGGCTCAAGCTTCGGTAATCTTAATTGATATCTTTCACCACACATTTTTTACAATCCTTCCATACCATAAATATTGGATTAACTAATAAATTTCAGGCTTAGCATACAATAGGCTTTTTATGATACGGATGTTAACACCTTTGGGATAAATATTATATATTTAAATTATTAGAAACAAATTACTATATAATGCTGGAAACCGAATTAGTTGGAAACTCATCAGTTCTTTTGATTTATGATTAACTTTACTATATATGTTTTTATCCCTGTCCATGTAGATATTTGTGAAGCAAATTAGTAGATTTAACATAGATAGAAGTAGTTGGTTATCTTCAAAGTTTCCTCGTGTATCGAACAGTATCAAGGCAGATCAGACGCTTCCAAATTTCCCAAGAGATATTCACCATGGAAATGAATCGAAAATTGAACGACGAACGACGATCCAATATTCCTGACCGCATGTAGTTTACTAGCAATTTTGATACGATGAGATAAATTTATAGACAGATAACTCATTAAGCATCCAATATCAATACATTCATACAAAGTTCCAATGTAATTTTTGATTATATTTTATAATAATTGTATAACCGTCGTGGTTTATCGTTGTCGTTATTAATTGCAGTAAATCAATCACTTCGTCTCCTTTAGTATAATTAGTTAACGCCATAAAAAGTTCTTAATTACTATAATTACATCCATAAACAATACAATTTCTAAAAATAAAACAATAATTGCAGAGAAATACAAATACGACGTTATCTTGATACATTGTCAACGTTTGATCTCTAACCCGTCTGGAGGTCGTGCAAGGTCTTCATTAAGACCATTATAACATCTTTGTTTTTTTATTCTTTCTTTTATTTTTTCCCATTATGATAGTTTATTATTCACTTTCATAATTATTTTATACAAGCTACAAGTCACAAGACAAGCATTAAAATGTATTAGAAATATGTATGTTGGATTACATCACTTTGTGCCTCTTAATGAGATCAAACATGCACGGAGCTGGATTATGAAATTATTAAATGTTGTACAAATGGAATGTTTGTTGAGGTTTTTTAAAAATATGTCATGTACCAATTGCACCGATATTGATATTACCAAATACTGTTAAAATCCGCTATGGCCCTGTATATTTGTCCAAAATATATTTAGCATTTTGCATCATCTGTATATTATCATTATAATATTGCTCTATATTCAATTACCTACAGATTGTTTAAAAATTGCAATAAATTTAAATATTCTGCTACAATTATTTTTTATAAATATAATGTATATTCAATAAAAAAATCGGTGTCCAGCTTGCGTGTCTATCTCTATGTGTGATCTTGGAACAAAACGTGTACCGCGTTTTAACCGTGAACAAAACTGCACGTCACTTTATTAATTATCAACCAACAAACAAATGGAAATTATATAATTACGAATGAACAGACATCGAGGAACTGAGCATTTAACTCTAGAATTAAAGTACGAAATTATGAGCGAACTAGCCATGAGATAATTTCATTGTCATAATTCAACGTTCAGAAAGAGCGGTCATCCGAAACGATACATGCTCCTTGAAGATATTAAATGTATAACAAGCTGGAACATCAGGTTGAATATTCATTGTTTCCAGCTAACGAGGTGCAAAAGGGAATATATTATTAGAAGATAATCACAGGAGGCATAAATAATTCAATAGGTTTATTGATTTTTTAAAATTTAAATGAAATAGTACATATTTCTTAAACCGTTATTGCACTTTGTTACGTAGTTATAGAATTTATTAAAACTCTCCTTCGATAATTCCGGTTGTTGGGTTATAATTTAACCCTTGTAGCTGTGGACTGTATTAAACACTGATTTATTTGTGTATTATGTATTTGTTGCAGTTCTAAATACAATTACTGATTTGTTACTAAGTTATAATGAAAGAAGATATATTTATTTTTATTGGTTATTTACATGTTGTTAAGCTGACTTTACTTTTTGAAGTGAACAACTAATTCAATTAAAACACTCCGCCACCCCCACTACCAGGGGTAGCAACCATTCCGTGTAAAGCTTAATGCCCTGAAGTTTGTCACCTTTATGGCCAATATAATAAAACGAAAAGACGTCCAAACAATTATATATGAACAATTGCTACGAAAACTCAGATGATTAAGCTTATATTTGAACCTATATACAATTTCAAAAATTGACAAAAGGTTTCCAAAAAAAAAAATACAATTACAAATTCATAAAGAACACGATTAATTCAAATTTTCTGGTCACATATTTTTAATAAATCAAAGAAGAATTAGATAAAGTGGCAGGCCAGAAAATCCTCGGATCGAGTTGTAATATCAAATATTGAGAGTACTGAAAAATTGTGAATTGCACTTGAAGAATGAAGATGTCAATAGAAATTGAATAGAATTAGAAGCAAGATGAAAAAACCGAGGAAGTATATTCGGAAGAAATAAGATGTAAAATTTTAAAGAAACAAATGGATATAGTATAGAATATAAAAAGTACTTTTATTGAAAACATTTATTTTTGCATATATATATATATTGCTGATCAGAATACACATTATTTTTTAAGACAATATGTCGGTCTTTATGCCTTTAAAAAAAAGCTGAATAAATAAACGAATAATTATGAACAAAATATTCTGTTTATGAAATTTTTCTTCCCTTAGTTTTTTTATAAAATCCAAATCCAAATCCGAATTCTTGAACAAATAAACTATTTTTTCCCATCGACGCTCACATTATAAACGGGATGTGTGTTTAAGCAGAAAAGCGCGTTCCAGCCCAGGCAGCGCATCTGCTTCCACCGGCAGAGCGAATACCTATTATGCACATAAAGTGGAACTTTACTAGGAGTACTATTAGCGGCAAATTACCCGCTGAATGTGTACATAACTTCTGATATTATAAGTACGAACGTATATTTTACATTACGGTTCTATTAGATTGTGCAGTTTGATATGGAATAAAAACCCGCAATTGCGTTCTCAACTACGCTTTCTTAAGAAAATGGTTAAACGATTGGCGATTAAAACGATTTCAAGATATCTTCACGATAATTTTAATGTTTATATACATACAAATCTATATATATATATATATATATATATATATATATATATTAATTTAGAAATATGAACAAACAACACTCTTTTTTGCACTAATTTATTAAATAATAATTTTACAAACGTTTCGAGGATAGGTTTGTCTCATCATCAGTGTGTTATAATTTAAAATCTAAAATATGGAAATCTAAATCTGTGTGTTATCCGTTACAAGTCGTTGCTTTTACTGCAATACCAACGATCGTCGGAGTCTGAATTCTCTATCCAGGGTCAACTAAGTGAGTCACGAAATATCAAATAGGAAAGTAACACTACAATAATCCCATTGGATTAAGTGATTCTCTATTTAACACTTTTAAAATTGTATTAAAACAACAATATCTTCCACTGATAATTTCTAATTAATCAATCATTGTATATATCATTGCCTACTTCATAGTCCTGTTCTGTCACAGAGCCATCTATCATGGGCATTTAATTCTTTTTGAAATTGAAATACATTTCTTATTCCCTGGATTATTTATCATCTCTCATTTAATTAATAGCATATAAAATCATAATTAGCTTATCTCCATGCATACTAATTTGTCTTTTCGTTCAAAATGTGCAAAATAATTATACCAAGCGTGTTTTCTAATCATTATACCGACCTCGGCAATGAATTCCGCGCTACCTTTAAACCTTCGTGATTTCGAAACATAACAATATTGTATTTATTTATCTAAAGTAACAAATATGTAAAAACTTATCTTAAGTATTATCTTGTGTACTTAATTGAAAATATTAATAATCATGTTAGTTTGATTATAATCGAGATTCACGTCGTTTGGAGCGTTAATGTGCTTGTTTTGTGACAAAATACAACATAAAGAGTTGTTATATAAGTTAACAGTGCATAAATCGCACGATCTCTATCGCAAACAAACAACAATCATATGATTTATAATAATTTTTATTTCCGCGATATAAATAATTAAATAGAAATACTTTGGATGTAAACTTTAGACAAGGGTCGACAATTGATTTCCATAGCGATTTTGTAATAATGCTGATCTTCATCATTCTATTTATAAGTTTTTATTTAAACTTTTTTAACAAAATATACATTTTCTAGAAATATAGTAATTTTTCTTGTGCTTCAACGGATATCAACATATGTATACCATACCCCAATCGGTGAGATCTTTAATTCTTTCATTGCCGATTGATTTAATGTCAACATACCTGGTAATTTTTAAAAATTACTAACATTTCTGATCTGTATCTACATGATTGGCAATCGGCAATTGGCTTTTCAATAACTGTTATCAAAAGAAACGTGATAGTCCTTCGTGTATGTCATTTGCGAAATTGATTTCCTGCAAGTGTCATTGCGTGTCTCTGTCGCCGACCAACAGACCCGGCGATCATCATTATATGGCTCGCGTTACACTTAAATGTAGCCGCGATTTTATGACACAAATGGAGGATTAAACCGATATTTAAAATGTGAAAAAAGTTCAATATTATATTCTTAACTATTGACACATTTAGGATATAATCACACTCACCGTTTATGAACAAATCGCACACGACGCTCCCAATTATAAGAGCACAATCGATGTCCATCCAAATGTTTTAGCCAGCCAAGTTCCAAAATTACTTGGAAACCCAGCCTGAAGCGAAAATGGTCTATTGATCTCATTTAGTAACTTTTGTTTATTATTTTTCTTTTCTTTATTTTTGTATTATTTTTTGTTTTTTCTTTACTAAAAGGATCTATTATAATCAAAATTTGAATTGTCATCCCTTTATTATATTTTTAAAAATCTCTGCTCATTATCGATTTTATCTAACAGATTGCAGAATAAATTGCTTAAAAAATACTTGGTATGCAAAAAATAAGTCAATAGGCATTGAAACAAATAACATTGGAATAAAACGCTACAATCTTAGGTAAAACTATTTTTTCTGAGCTTTCTTCAGTCTGATTGCCTGAGCTTTTTTCTCTATAATTGTTGTATGCCATCAATATTTATAAATATTGGATGTAAACATTAGTGTTATATGATATATTATAAATATTTATTTTCTCAGGGCTTTATGTTTTATTGTAGAGGAAAAAATTATGATCAGCGACACGTTAACAATTTACGATTATTTACTCACTTTAAATCATAATTGCGAAATGTAGAATCAAGACTTTTATTATCTTTGCACGTAGATTGTAATTGATTACATACGATCGTAATAGATAAATACTAACATAAATACAATAACGCATTATGTTGTTGTTAACAATAAAAAATAATTGGTTTTGCTTTATGAATTGTCAGATAACTATACGGAACAATATTCATTGTTCTGCAATAAATTGTACGTACTTTATATTCTTGTAATTACGATGTTTCCGCGTTTGAATGTTGCACGGCCGGAATTTATGATTCTGAATGCAGAAAATTATGAGTTTTCTAGGAATTTTTCATATACACGATTACCATATTTATTTTTATAACGTACTATTTAATTAATTACTTTTTGGAAAAATGTATCAGCAGTAATCTATTTCAGGTGCTATAGGCAATCAATTACTATTACTTATCGAAGCAATCGCAATGAAACTCTACATTTTTATCTCTACGGCTCACACTCCTTGGTGACAAAAGTCGAGCTTTTACCATCACATTAAGTTCTTATCATATCGCACCGAAAAAGCTCGCGTGTGATACAGCAGTAACAATCTGTTAAATATTTCGGATTTAATTCTCTGAACGGAGTTAGTGGATTAATTGATAACTGAAGGACAGAAAATAAATGAAAGCAAAATATACAGAATATTGAGCCATAGTTGAAAATATTATAGTACAAAACGTGAGCGTTCAAAATTTTGTGACTTATCAGAAAATTATTTAAAGATGAGTTGCTACACGGTGATATAGTATTATTATGGATCAAATTAATTAAGAAATTAAAATATTTTATTTGTAAGTGTCAAAAGATCGAAAAATAGTGCTTTATACATTAATGAAGTTTGCTCCAATATTACAGTTTAATTTTATATTCACCTCTGTAGTTTTTTATAAATTCTTTCTTATGAGTTTATTTAACCGCATTTAACGACCTGGCCAGAAGTGCGTAAACATTATCTCAAGTCAAAAGTGACGCGTGATTTTCCCCTTCGCTCAGGTGCTTAAATCGCCGACTATTCGACAATAAACGCACCTAAGCACGCAATGCGTTTTCGAACCAATGTGCGATTTTGATTAACGCGCCGTAAATATTCTATCAATCAATTGAAGTTGATTAATGTGAAAGACATATAACCCTTTTAGCTTTTACACTTGGGATAAAGACTCTTGATGATATAAAATTTCGCTTTTGCATCGCTTACTTAGAGCATTTAGTATGTCTACAACATTCATTTCTTCATTCAGCTTAGATGAATTATTGTTACAGTTGAAATTCAAGAAGTTGATGTGAATCAATGCCGAGCAAAGAAAGTTTAACGAATTTTTAGCCAGCAAAATCAGAATGCACAAAAATCATAACCCACCCTATGTTGGGACTACGCATTTATGACAACTAATAGTTCAATATTCCCATTGCATATATTTTTTTATCTCCCAATTCCAGCAAAATGATTAACCAGAACATCCTATTAAGTTTTTTGCGAAGAATATTATTATATGTATGGTGTGCACCGTGATGCGATAATTACAATTCCGTAGCCGTGAGCTACGGATGAAATGGACTGGGGACATTCATTATCCAATCGCGCCAGACCACCAGGTTGGCATTTGATATTCAAGTCATTAGTAATTGAAACATACTTTTTGGTAGAAGAGATTTGAAGAAATAATACTTTGGAAGTATTGATGATACCAGATTTTTTACCTGATTTGGAAGTATTGATGATACCAGATTTTTCGGGGAATGGAAAAATCTATAAGTGCATAATATAAAAACTGTAAAATTTTGACAAAAATCAGTTAAATTCATTAAGTATGTATCTGTTTATCCCATATTCAATTATTTCGACGCGATCAATAAACGTCAAACAAAATAATACAAGATAAGCTTTTACTCGAAGAACAATGAGGTTGTTTTAAGTTTATGCGCACGTTCTGTCAGCAAAAAACTCAAAACGGACAGACAACAAGCAAGACAAGCTGCGGATTTTGAGGTCACAACGTTTTCCTTCCATGTCGGGTATAATAAAGTGATAAATTGATTATAACATAACGTTCTATAATAAGCGCTGATACGAGCAATTATGATCTGCGTGAGATTGAGGTGACGGACGAGATCATATTGCAACTTTTTTCCTGTTTTTAAACGACCGAACCGTTAGACCTAATTATACTTTGGAGTCATTTATCGATTGGCGGTCGTTTTCGAAAATTCTATCGGTAGGGATAGAAAACCATGTAAACTGTTTGGGTTTCAATATAATTTCAATCAAATATTATTATCATTTATTACACTCACAAACAAAGGTTTTGTCTTTATCATTTATGTGACATTTTTATTGCAACACACTGTAATGACTTCGACAATATCTATATAGGGTCAAATAAGCTAGACGAACTTGAATACTTGTGACAACCCATTCAAGAAAAAGGCACCGATGGATGTTACCTAATTTAGCAAATTTTTCTTTGGAACAATTTTATTTATTTTATTTAATATTATGAGTTTTTATTATATATTGAAATATACAGTAAAGAAGTTAGGAGGATTTTCCAGGAATGGGCAAAATCGAGTCTTATGGGAAAGAGCGTATAATGCGGCACGGGGGCAAAGTATAGAAACCATTGTAGGGGCATATTAAGCGAGAAATCGTATTAAGCATAATCGTTTTAAGAAATTTCTACTTAATGCAAATACAGATATAGATTTTCTTAAAAGTTGGTGTTAATGAGAAGGTTTACCACAACAGCTCATAGAAATGTTCAGATTTAAACAAAGTTTAAATGTAAATTTTTAATGTTTAAATATTTTGCATTTAATATATTGCATAAGTTTTTCGCCAATAAAAAAATTGAGTAATTTATCAATAATTAATGTTGCCTAATCACGGTTTCATTAGTAATATTATTAAACCATACATTGTATACTAATATGCTGCTTCTATATTATATCAGAATCGTTATAAAGTGTAACTAATACTATAAATAATTGTTCAAGTAAAATGGTAACGATTATTATCATGCATTTATAATATAGACAAGTCTATTTATTTCATTTTGAAGAAATCGCACTATCTCATAGATGTATGAATCACATTCATGTTTCTAGCTTCCTTTATAGACAAATTGCATAGATACACACCAATCGAGAAGTCAATAAATAATCTTAGATTAACTAGTTCCATGATGACAAATGTAGATTATAATAGATTATTACATTAATAGCCAGCAAAAAATTGTTTCTTGCTAATCTAGTTTTTTTATAGAAAACGTTAGTCAGATCATCGATGTGGTTGTTATTTGGGTTGCATAAATGTAAGAGATCGTGATCGGAGATTTTCCTTCAGAATGCGTATTTATTGACAAAGATTATATCGTTCAAACACCGTATGCAAGAAATATCAGTTGAGAACATAATAAATTTTATAGAGAACATGGGATCATGTATTTCACGTGGAAGGAACATAATTATAGTATTATGACTCTTATTTCGCACTCTAATATATAAACAGATTAAATTCAAAGCAAAAACTGTGTCCATGTGAAAGAAATTTTCGAGTCGGTTCTGACTTTTATTTTTTATTAAATACCATTTTTTACAATATAGAGCTGTTCTTACACATTTTGTTATAATTGTGGAAAATTAGAACTGAAAGAAGCGCGGATGTCCAACGTAATGTCAATCAAGTTTTCTACACCTGACTTTTTTCAACACTTTACGGATTTCCTTTGTCACTGGTAATTATGTCATAACGCATTTCAGTTGGAAATTGATTACAAGCTATTACTATAAATGAACAAAAAAATATAATTCTACGAAGGATTATTCAAATATATAAAATATACAATTGGCAAATTGTTAATGGAAAAGTTCACTCTTAGGTGTATGAAGTTGGTAAAAACAAGCTGTATACATATCATAGCTGTATTGATTATGTATTATGTTTTTTTTATTTTTTTTATTTTTCTAGAGAATTTATATATAATCTCTAAGAGCATATTGAAATTATTATTGATTCGTAATTAGTTCTCATAGAACATATGTTGCACTTTGAAATTTTTATTGATAATTTATCATTATGATGGATGATTGATATCTACAATTGGTTCAGTAATGTTTGCTGCATATTATTGATGTCATTACAAAAATATTTAAAAATAAGAACATAGCGAGCAATAATAAATAAATTTATTTTACTATGTCATCTATCATTTATAATCAGTGGACAATAAAATTATACCTTTGTCTATTTAGTTTAAATTTACGCAATGCCATTAATGTTTCAAATGTACAAAAGCTACGATTATCGATTTTAATTGATGTAACAAGTGAAATAATAGCCTCGGGGTAACATTAAATTGTATAATTTATTAATCTCCTGTGATTGGTATATGACCGCATTTTAAGTCGAATAATAAATAATAATTTAAATCAATAGTATGTATGCTGGATAAGATAAGATAGTGGAATTTAACCTTATGCAAGTTTTAGAGGAAAGGTTCAATACTTATTGTTGAAAATGTGTGGAATTAGTTTTTAATGTTTTAAAACGTGAATAAAGATCATGTAACTAATACAATATCTTTGCGTAGAATTTGGATATCTAATTTATAATTTTTTTCCTTTTTTTATATAGACTTTTCTATTGATTCCAATTGGCTAGTCCTTATCCCAGTTGCTCTTGAGTAGTGTTATGTCCAGAATCGTCTTTGAAATGTTCAAAATTAGCTCTCATTCAAAGTGGCCATTCGTTTTCAAGTGGCGGCAAGGCAATATTCTAAAGCATTGACCCATAGACGTGCAAAACATCCCCTGGTCCCTTAACGTATTATATCGATTACTTGTCGCACGGAATCTAAAACCTTACATGCAAGGAAAAATATATAGTAAAAGGAATATTGACAATCCAAATAAGTCAAATTTTATTAAAATTTAAGAGTAAAAATACTTTGAATTATCAAGGATTGGAGGAGATCTGAATTACCAGGTCGACTTCTACAATTTAAATTGCCTCCATTACACTACTATTTCTAACGCCTTTAGCGCAAATTCGTTCTCAGCATCTCTTTATATGTTTAAAGTCTCAATTGCAGTGATTTCTTCGTCAGTTTCCACTTCGATAATGTAAAAGACATAATAAGATGCGTAATTGAACTTCTGTTTCTGAGGTACATGTGATTTCTAGAGGCTGATTTTCGCTTCAACGGACGGACAGACGGACAGGACGGAAATTTTTGTACACTTTCGAGTAAATTACAGGCTATAATTCTAAGTAAAGTACTATGATATATGTAATAAACACATTTAATCGGTTCAACACAGTGTACAAACATTATGAGCAATTTTTATTCATTTCAAAAAGATGAATTTTTATATTTCGGTAAAATTTGTGTATTTATGTGTTACATAGTTATAAAATTTATTAAAACTCTCCTTCGATAATTCAGGTTGTTGGGTTATAATTTAACCCTTGTAACTGTGGACTGTATTAAACACTGATTTCTTTGTATATTATGTATTTGTTGCAGTTCTAATTACAATTACTGATTTGTTACTAAGTTATAATGAAAGAAGATATATTTATTGGTTATTTATTATACATGTTGCTTGGCGGACTATTCTTTTAGATGTGAACAACTAGTTCAATTAAAACACTCCGCTACCCCCTTTACCAGGGGCAGCAATCATTACGTGTAAAGCTTAATGCCCTGAAGGTTGCCACCTTCATGGTCAATATAATAAAACGAAAATACGTCCGAACAGCTGTCTATATAAAATTTAATATTGTAGGTCCTTTCTTTGGCCATTTTTTATCGAGTCTTCTTGTTTGGATCATTTTGTTGATGATTTGCATTCCGGCGTTCGCATGTTCATCGATTTACAAAAAATTCAGTACATTTTTAATTTTGATTTTGAATTTAGGTGAATTTTAAGAACCTATCTTTAATGTGAGGTACAACTAGCTATAATATCATGATTTTATTGCGATTCCATTGAAAATAATTATTCTATTCCCATTACCGAGCTTAATTTGCACATCTTGACCGTTTTGACGCGCTCGGTACTTCCATTGCGTTGCGTTTCACAGTATCATTTGTCTTGTTTAAACGGCGCATGATAGCAGTCTGTTCTGGTACTTTTGTGCTACATTGTACAATTATAACTAATTGAGTTAATAAATAAGAAATAATGTCTTTTTACTCCATTCGAACATCTCAAGTGTGTAAACGCACCGCCATTGTGTTCAAAAAAACAGGTTTTAATTATTTATTACAATTAATTGTTATATCTTAAGAGCGTTGCCTTCTCATCGTATGTTAAGCGTGTAATTATGGCTTTTATCTGTGAAATTTATACTATTGTCTAATGAAATTGAAGAGCTAGATTGATTTATATAGGGATTTTTAGGTGATATTAATTATAGTAATAAATGGAATGCTTAACGTTGATTTATATGGTTTAAAATGATATGGTATACATATAGATTCAATAAATAATAAAAAATATTTAGCATAATTTTTTATGAATGTTACATAAATTAACAATTAATCACACACAATTTTGCAATTCATTATAGCGCGTTTAAATAAAGTTTGCAAAAAATTTTATGTTTCTCACGTGAAATACTGGGAGTGAACTGCTAAACTTATTTTGTCATATTTTATACTTTTGCTTCCACTTTTTACAAATACAAATTATATATGCTTTTACAAAAAATAAATTAAATTAAATCCGATCCTTGTTATCCGATGCTCTGTTGTGTTATGAATTTTTAATTTTTTATCATCAAACAATGTGAAATGTAATTTTCTATCAATTCAATATTAGGAATCTTTGTACGCCAATATGCCCATTGCTACTCAATATTCATTAACTACGTGTAATTTACCAAACCAAGACATCGATAAAAAACGTGTCAATAAAAAATAAAAATTATAATATTGGTGTACATAATAATACACGAAGGCACAAATATAGACAGAAAAATACTCGTCATAACTTACATCTTAATACGGTATATTAGAAAAAAAACTTGAAAAATACTCCGAGATGTATCTAATTATACGGTTAAGTAAGGAAGAAACAGAACGCGTTCACACCATTATAGCCAGCATCGACGTTTCTCTCTTTTAACAAAACGATTGATTGACTGACAGCACCATCAATTAGACATAGAACACAAATAAATATGATAAATAAAAATAATAACTAGGAAATAGCCAACAGAAATGTACCTACATGATAACGGATTTAGTTGAAAATAAAGCAATAGCTCTTGGTTAGAATTTTAAGGCTTGGCTTACGTGGTAGGACTTTTTACCGGATCGTAGACTTTAACATGTTAATCGCCTAAGAAGAATCGTGTCCGACGCTAAGAAGTTTTACATGAGCCATGTCAGACATATATGTCTGACATAGGTGATTTGGAAGAAGGAGAAAAAAGTTTTAATTTAGAGCCATATCCTTGATACATTTTTAACTAAATTATCTAATAACGTTACCATGGTCCATGTGAATTTTTTCTGATTGACAATTGTGGCGATTACGGTATTATTGAAAAATCAATTTTTAAAATTTTTATTCTATATTTTGATGAATGAATGATTTATATTGTTAAAAATTGATTGATAGAAATTTTTCATTTTTTTTAAAGGTGTTTTATAAATAATTAAATTAATATTCAATTACAAATGAGGCCAGTTATAGCGTGTTGTAGACCATTTAAAATATATCATAAGCAAAAATGTAAACTTATCATAATATTATATCACAACTGCGTTTTGCACCTGGCGCGAATATTTATTGCGTCTTGTTTGTCTGTTTTGCATACAGTTATTAATACTGAGCGCGTAATTTGAACCTATTATACGTATAAGAAGCTGTTATTTTGTACTTATATTGAATTATTCAAAATTTAATTATGTTTTGTCATACTTTATTTGAAATTTTACGAGATTTTAATTTAAGTTGTAGTAAATATTTTGACCAATATTATTTATAATAGTGCAAATTATCAATTTGAAGAAATATTATATGTATTTTGAAACTAAACGACAGATTCAAAGAGTAAAAAGCTTTCAAAATATATATTATAAAATTATTTTTAAACCACGTGATGAATCATACCTCTTGCTATTTTTACAATTGAACAAAAATTAGGTTGACTTAGCCTTTTCATTTAATTAAATTATTTTTTCATGCTTGTATTTCGATTATTTTGGCACTAAAACCATGAAGCAGAGATACGCGAAGTTGCCAAAAATAATTTTGTTTGTTGCAAAATAATATATCGGTAATTCGAATGTATTATTTTTTAATTGGCTTGATTAGTCTTAGACATTATACTTGTTTATCTATGCTTTGCTTTTGTTCGATACATGAGAGAATGGTGCAGTTTTATAAAATATTTATTTGTAATTCTATTAATTCTTTTGTGAAATATTTTTAAGTATATTTGATAACTCTGAAACATTAAATCTTTCTCTATCCGTTATGTGTTTCTCTATCATTAGCTATCTAAAATCGTTTATACCATCCCTAAATGATATTACAATTTTCTGATTCATGTATAAATATAAAAATGATCTTGTCCACTTTATGTTTTAAGAGTGTATTTATGCGAATGATAAGTGCTATCATCGAAGTAGAGAGGTATTACATAAAATTTATTTAACGATTGTCTGATTATTTCAATGAGAGTTTAGTAATAATTGGTGTATTACTTTTTGCAATTTTTGAGATATAACTTGTTAACTTCCCGTAGGGTAAGTTATTGTAATGGGCCGAAAATCGGAATTGAAAATTTTTACATTTCTCGACGTTTTGAAGGTTTCTGAACGTTTTGGCATACCTCAGAAAAAATGGATGTGTGTGTGTGTGTGTGTGTGTGTGTGTGTATGTATGTATGGATACAAATTTTCGCCCACGTTTTCGGGCGTACGGATCAACCGATTTGAATGGTTTAAAAAACATTCGATTCCTATTAATAAGGAGAAGAGCTGATTAGTTTTTGGAAAAGACAGGTCCAGCAGTTACGGAGATAAGGAGCAAAGAGTGCAGAAAATAGAAATCGAGTTTTTGAGAGAACGGAGCATCCGATTTGAATGATCTAAAAAAACATTCAATTAGTAATGATTGGGAGAAGGGGTTATTAGTTTTTTGCAAAGGCAGGCCCAGCCATTACGGAGATACAGAGCTAAATATACAAAAAATGGCAGTTTTTAAGAGAACTAAGCGTCCGATTCAATTGATTCAAAGAACTTTCTGCTTGTCTTAACAAAATAATTGATTTTGAAAAAAAAAAATTTGTACCATTTTTTTTTTTTTTTTTTAATTTTTTGTATATCGAAAATAATTCAGATTTTATTTTTAATACTGACTATAGTTCTAATATACTTTAAACAAATAATTTCAACTCTGCAATTCAGTTTATATAATTCTTATAAATATTAGACAATGTTACAATATTTATAATAATCTATTTGAAAACATTCAATATTCCTCGAACATTTCGTTACGGTACGGGAAGTTCCAGCAATTTGCCTTAAGGCACGATGCCACCCACCCCACTAGTTTATTTAAATTGTTTGAAACGTTTAGTCATTATGTGAGGAATTAGTGACAGATACCTGTGTTAATTAATTTTTTTGTAAAAATTGTTACCAACAGTTGTTGCAAATATAACAAAATGTGGGCGGCTTTCAGAAGGATTTTTTCAATATTTATAACATTTTATTTTAGAGTAAGATTTTATTGCGAGGTTTTTAACAAAGAATCAACAATAAATTGTACATGTAAAATTTTCTTATATTGAAATAATATTGTAATAATTTTCGTGATCGCATTTGTGTGATAATATATAAAGTGACATATATTATAGTAATCTCTGTCTTACCTGCCACTTTTCGTAATGACCATCTCGGTGCCAAGTTTATGAAATTTTTCCCAAAGATCTTTTCCTTCTAAAGTGACCTTCGGTTCGTCGACGACACCATCATCTTCAGGAGGCATTGCCCGAAGTGGCGGCCTAAGAAGTGCAGGATGATGGTGCGCCGAATGATGTGCCGCTACCGCCGCTGCTAAGACGACATCCTCGGCTGTCGTGTACGGACCGCCGGCGGCCGCATGATGCGCGTGTTGATGCGGATGTAACTTCGGAACTGGGTAGAGAGCGGCTAAAGCAGCGGCCGGAAAACCGCCAGGGTATGCTCCAGCCGATGGCGGGCTTGCGGGACCGACTCCGCCGCCCGCCGAATTAACTCCACCGCCTCCAGCCGCGTTTGTGGCACCCGGACCGCCTGTCAGCAACGACGTGACACTAAAATCCGTCGGCCGAGGCATCTGCATGAACGGATGCTGATAAGCCATCACACCGCCGGCTGCCGCTGACTCGATATGACGGCGGTCAAAATGATCGGCGTGTCTAAGCGTGTCGTATCGCATCACTTGCGCGAGGTTCAACAGCGACTCGACGCGGTATATTACACATTTATAAGATAACCAACCGCAAGTCACAAAGATTGTCTTGTTCTATTTTGTCTCTATAATTCACTTGAAACAGTTACTCTATTTCATAATAATTGTTCGCACTATTAATTTCATTCTCTCTAATAGTCACCACGGTCAAAAATGTAATTCAAATTATTTTTTAATTTAATTACCTATTTTATCTATTTTAAACATAAATTTGTTCATGTCACCACATTCATAAATCAACATGGATCACAATAATTCTGCTTGAATGATCACTAAAATATATTTAATCGTCACTTTAGCACAGATTTGTCACTAGCAGCTTATAATTGTCACACACTAGTTCTTTCCATTCACAGTTCATTGGCACATTTTATGTCAATCTTCCGCAATTTATCTGTAATTTAAAAAAAATATTCTCATAAAATTTTTAATATTTAGCAATTATAATACACACAAACGAACGAACGATCGCGATCCGCAAGCAAAAAGCCACCGTGTGAATTTAAACGATAGCGTACACTGCGGGTTAGATTAGAGAGATCGAGGCGCGCGCAAACGAGCTGCTCGCAACACTTCCGAAGCGCGGGACCGTGGCAGTCACACTGTCGGGCCCCCGAAAGCGTCGTAGCGCCAACGCCCGGAGTGATAATGATAGGACGCCATTGGCCGTAGCAGCGCCAATGACACTTCGGCCAAGGCGTGGCCACCAGGACACCTCACTTTGTTTTATCTCTCTTGTTCGACGCCTCGACGCCACGTGAAAGCGTAGCGACTCTCACTACTCCCTCCGGCCCGACGGCCGAGCTCTTTATCACTCTGGCGCAGCGATCGCGCTCGTCTCTTTCCCGCTCGCGCAAACGCCGGATCTCGCTAGTGTGAGTGCCGATGTATCGGAGAGACGCGCACTCTGGCAAACCGCGAAGTGTTAATGTAAACGCATTCGAATTTAATTAAATAGAATATATACACCGGCGGATGGTGGATTTTGCCGCGGATTGCTCGTTTCGCGTGCGTGACGACAGGACCGGAATGAAAATCTTGGGAAGTTACGAACAAAATCTTTTAACGCAACTTAGACAATTCACTTTCAACGCGAAACCGATATTTTACATGTTTTATGAATTAAGGGCCAAGATGTAAATAACCATTAGAGTACTGCATCTTTAATAATAAAATTTACACCTTGGCTATCATGAAAAAAAAAACAAAATAGAGTTGTATAAGTGCGTTATAAATTTCACAGAGTTATAACATAAAATGTTGTTTTATACAAGCTAAAATAGACCAATCATTGTTTTCTTTTATATTTTGTTACGAATGCATCACGCATACATTAAGCCTATTGACATAAGGGTTGCGGATCGTTTGTGAATTAAATATAAGCATCTATATAATATATTTCAACATAGCTTACTACGTTCACATATATCAGCGAACTAAATCTACAAATATAATCCGATTAGCGATCTGTTGATACGAGCAAATGAACACGCATAAATCAAGTACTTCGAATTCACTCAGTGTGGCGTGGAATGTTAATTAGTGGCTGTTCTTTAGTAAGTTTTTGTTAGAATTAAAGCTAATTATTTGCCATGAGAACACGTGATAAATTATTTGTACAATTATAATGTATTCTTTGACGCTGGATAATTACATCGGTGGATTCCGCGTAAACGTAGGAAAGGCATATATAATAACACATGCCTCGTATCTGCATTTATCGTAACCAATTACCTGTGCATTTTCTCACTATTCTTTTGTTAAATTGAATCCGTGCCAAGTGCCCGTTTATTATAATAAATTTAGTTAGCAATTGTATAACGCTGTGCAGTTGGTATTTCAGAATAAATTTTAATAAATACTGAGGTTAATATATACCTTATTTTCCATGGTTTCTTTTAAAAAAATCCATAATTGTGATTCGAGCTATTTTTTATTCCACAGGTTATCTTTATATTTTTTGCATTTACAGAATGAATTCACAAAATTGTCAAAGTGTTATAACTAATGTACGATTAAAAAGATACAAATAATATAGCAATTAAATAATAAAAAATTACCAATTGAAAGTGGATGTCATCACTGTATCCGTTTAACACTACCAGCACTAAATAACAAGCGCACGTGGTGAAACTAATATATTTCATATATATTCACACAGACTGTACTTTGCCGTATTTTCATAATTCGGCAATTTTTCGGCATAAACTACAAACGAATTTTCTAAATTGCTAGCGCAGCTGCGCGGCACAGTGTAGAAGCGAGCACAACACTCGCAAAGTGTCGCTACGTTTGCGCCGCGCCGATCCAGCCAAAAGGACGTACGCGTGAAATTTTGCGCGATGTCGCCGCGAGATCCGCACACCACTAACACAGATGTGGAGAATACATACACATTCACATCATTTTACTATTTCATTTATGTATTAGAACAGATTTATACAAGCAAACAATCAACTCATACAGCTGTGTTACTAAACGCGGCTTCATAATCACGCACATTCGTGATGAACTAGGGATGGTAATAATGGAAATAATGGAAATAATAATTTTAGTATTTTACTTCAATCTGTAATAACTTAGTAAATTAGGCGATTTAACAAGGCTTTTCAAAAATTGTTATAACAAATATAAAACATACAACAAAAGTTGTTCTTCGATTTTTAAATTCTACATGCTCGCTATACGTAGTGATGTGAATTTTAAATACAGCCCCATCATATTATGCATCAATATTTTGTTTATATGAACATAAAATTGTATCCTTGTAAACTGTGTGTTAAGGGACTTTTCCGTAATGTGTCATACGATTAGTATGAAGCAAATTTTCATTATCCATTTTCGAGGTGTGTTACACCACTTTTGAATACAAACACACATACTGCGGTATCACTAAATCCCTCTAGTCACTGACTGTCACTTACACGCTCTTCCACACATTCGAAACACTCCTTCACAAACGCAAGTCTCTAAACACACCAACACATTAAGCGTTACCGACTAGCCCCACTCCATGAATTTTGACACCGGTTGGGGCTGTGGTGGGGTGTCACTGGGCGTGGCGACACTTACTTTAGTCACCGTCAATCCAAAGGTGGGGGATAGTGGTCGCAAAAGCTCCGCCCCATCGGCGGTCGCTGCTATAAAGGTTTTATTGCTGAAACTCACACCACCCTGTCTCACCGAGAGTATATCGGATTTGTGTCGTCATCCCTTATGAGGGCGAGTGTGAGATTGCACAGTAATACTCTGCGGTTGCGTAAGAGGTGAAGAACATCGAAAGTTAGAATTTAAGAAAGTCAAGATCATGTTTTGTGTTTGGATTATCAGAAAAATCTGATTGTTGTTTGTTATTCAAAAATGGTAAAGGAGAGAAGGTTCTCGAATTATCCAGAAGTATATAACATCATCCTATAAACTTAAAGAAATGATTTATCCTGATTGTCTTTTTAAATAAAATATAAATAAGTTGCAAGTGACAATTATGCAATCTGATAAACCATACCAGATAATGATGGTATTAACAAAAATAGTATTTACTAATTTAATTTGCAGTAGATTTTAAATAACTAATCATTTCAGATTATTTACTTTATTTTATTATTGTATTACAAATATTCATGCTTATTTAGCCTGTTTAATTAAAAAGAACAAATTTTAGGATCACATAAGGACCAAGTTCATATTTCTGATATTTGTCATATTTATTCAAGAGTCTCTTGCCAAATTTTATCTCAGTTCAATTGAAAAAAACAGTCCAAACTTGCCTAAAAATTTTTTTATTTTAATAGTTTTTGACTATCTATTTCCAACACTTATGGTTTTGCACAAAGCATATATAGTCTTAGTCATCTCCTCTCATATTAGTCCATCCTTCAGTAAACCGCGAGTCAATAATGACACGTCCTGCCGCGTCGCGTCTGCGGCAAAAGCTCATCTTCTCGGTCCAGCTTTCGCCTAAGAGTGTACGCAGAGGCGCCAGTTCTCGGCGCTCTCGGTGTCGCTGGCAGTGGCCGCCACAGGCGCTGCTATCGCCACACTAAACACTCTCCATCGTGGAGGGGGTATCGATCGAAGGGCGGTCTGTATTTTGTGAGGAAGGGGCACTGCGAAGAAGAGACAGTCGAACAAGTCGCAGGATGATCTCTCTATTTGAAACTACCGAGAGAAACAAGGACACAGGCTGTTTCAAGTGACAAGAATGAGGAGTGTTCTGGAGCGGTTTGAGGATGGTGTGTCTTGAGGTGGCGCGTGCAAGAGACACTTACACTTAACAGTTTCGAATGTGTTTGTGCAGTTGAATAATGTGCGTATACGTGCATGCTGAGATTACTACTACTTTATATTTAAACGAAAATATGAAGTTTTATTAAAATATGAACGTACAATAATATAATATACTCAAGATTTACATAGAGTCACCTGATAATAATACTCCGAGGACAGAAACGGTTCAACTAGTTCGTTGGTAATTAGTTCATAAGTACATCCTTGATCCTGCTTATATGTATTAAGTCAGACTCGATTTCAATTGTTTCTGGTTATAAAATCTTAACCATTACCAATTGTTAATATTTTTTTTAAACTCAGTTTTATTTAGCAATCAGAAATACATAAAGATTCCTATGAGCTAAAATGACAATATTTTAAGAGCGATGCCTAAGAAGAACTCCAATGAGAACTTTTCAGTTTTACAATTATATGATATTATATTAGACCTAATCGAAGACTAAGTCTAAAGGCCATTTTCGTTTCAATCTCCTCATTCCAAAAGGTTGAGTAATGTCAACCATAGAAGGGTTCGAATGTGAGTTGTATTTTTCCTTGTTAATTGCACCGTTTTCATATTGAGGTCGCTGTGAATGATTTCATTTGTCACTTACCACGGAGAATTAAGAATTGTACGTAAATTTTTGACTGAGTTCTCTGCATTATAGCTATATTAGATTTGTAACCACATCCCCAGAGCTCAATTCCGTAGGTCCAGATTGGTTTAATAATTGATTTATATAGCAGCAACTTATTTTCGACAGAGAGCTTAGACTTTTTACGCAGTAGCCAATCAAATTCTTTCATTTTGATCATTATTTGCTGCTTTTTTGTTTTTATGTGGCTTTTCCAAGTAAGTCTGCTATCTAAATGGAGACCAAGATATTTCACTATGTTCTGTTTCGGAATCTGGGCGTTATTTAAATAAATTGAAGGACACGTACCCTCTCTCAGGGTAAATGTGATATGAGCTGATTTGGTTTCATTTATACAAATCTTCCATTTGGCAAGCCACATTTGTAGTTTACCTTCTTGCTTTCCTATTTAGGGATGTTACAATTATCATGCATTACAAATAATGTATATCCTCTATTCCCGTGTGACAAAAATATCCACCAACTAGTATTATATTGTTCAGACATGTATTTCTATCGGCTTTGAGATTTTACTTCCGCCGTCTCACAAACGCACGTATCGCAAAAAGAAAAAGACGACCATGATTAAGGATTAGTTTTCTGGTCATGTTTTTGGGGGCTCCGCCACGCGCCAGCAGCATCGCGTCATCTTGTACCGGGAGAATAAAAGTTTTGTACAATGCGGTGGGTATATAGAGAGAGGGCTGAAGATAATATAATACTCAATGGAAGATATTTTGAGATGGTAAATTGATTTATTAAGGAAGACAAAATTTTGTTCAATGGCTTTTTATTATATTTCTGATTTTTTTTGGATCTGGACTATTTCTGAATTCGTCCATAATTCGTAGAGTATGAAGTCAAGATAATAATAATTATAAAATTGTATGCTGATTGAAGGATTTAGAGGTTATATCCAACACCGTGTCAAAATCTCTTTTTCTATATTGTTTGTATGGAGACCAATAAGCTGACTTGACTTAATACTACGTCTCATCTCTATGTGATAAATTTTATCATTACAATTTTAATAACGAGGGGAGCATTTATTGGCACAGCAATGTCGCATGAAGGCTATTTTCACTTGGAAACATATTGTTATTTATATTTCTAAGTAAAACACGATGTCACTACTCTTGACATCAGGCTCCTCAAAGCATGATTGGACGCTGTTTCAGTTCCTATGTTAAAATTTAAGTTTGCCCTCTGAGTAAATCTTCCACAAGCCACCTCCCTACACCATCTTCTCCCTGAGGTTGTATGAGTACTCCGGATAGTGATTTATATTATTATATCGCGTCTTTTCCTTGCTGTTCGACTATTTTTTCTTTTCTTTGCATCGTGCTGTCGTTTGCTCGTTGCCTTTATCAGCTCAGCGGGCTTCGCAAAAGCTCTCATACCGCTCTCCCGGTGACGATGGATTGAGTCTTGATTGCAAAGCAGAAGGAATAAGAAATTCATTTTATATGCTAATAATTATTTATTGGTTAAACAAACATACAGTAGCATAAACACCGTAATAAATGACACAGGGATTGATCGCAATTGTTAATGGACTGCAAAATTTTAATAAAAAGTACGGCTTTAAGTTTGAATCAAATATTTCATAGTTATGATCAACATTTCCAACATAATTTTTGTAAAAAAAGTAAAAATTTAGCAGAGCAGTAAAAAATATTTTCAAACATTCGTAGATTCCAAAATTTTAAAAATGCTAATATTTTTAAACAAAGCTAGATTTTATAATATTTTTAAAATAAAACAGAATTTTAAAAATTTTAAAAATGCTTCTAAAATTTTAACTTTATTGTAATATATGAGTGAAAAAAAATTGAATGCCAAGATTTTTTTTTATTCTCAGTATAATTACATCACATTTTTAGAAATATGATTTTTCAAATTTTAAAATAGTGATTTAAAACAATTGAGTTAATTTTAAAACTTGTTCTGTTATAAATCAATAAAATGAGAACATGTTTCTAATATGTTTGTGGTTTTATGTATATGATTTTATAGTAACGGGCATACAATAAGGCCGTACACCAGTTTGTATTTAAATTTACAATTAATTAGGGACGTTTGTAGCGATGTGGTAAGCTCCTGGCATCGTAATCACGAAATAACAGGTTCGACCCTAATTTTGGATTAAAATCCAAAAATTGAATAAAAGTTAAAAAATAGATCATCACAAATAAAAAAGTCCAATTAAATAATATATCGAATATAGATACTACAAGTTGGGAGCCGTTCAAGTATTACGTAAGCACTATAGGGGGACGGGGGGGTTGTTGATTTGCTTATTTTGGGTTGACATGGGGGGCAGGGAAGTCTGGATGATGATTACGACATAGGTAGTATTTTTATTTTTTTTACATTAAATGCAAAATGTTTACGTAAGCATCGGGGTAGGGGGTAAGAGCTTTGCTTACTTTTTCTGACAAGGGGGATGGGGGGGCTAAATAATTGTAATAAATCTGCTTACGTAATACTTGAACGATCCTTTGTCCTTTCCATATCCATATCCATATTTTTGATGATGGATTTTTTGAAAGACAACCCTATGATTGTCCTGGTCAACCATAGGGTTATCTTTTAAAAAGTCCATGTACTGCAGTTATGAAGAATCATGCCAATAATTTATAAGTTTTCCACATCAGGGCTACCACGTCGATTAGTGATTAGAACTATGAGATTTGAATCAGAAATCTCATGTTCGATGTCTTCGTCGAGCAACCTGATGTCAAGGAGTAGTGAAAAATGGTTTTTAATTGAAAATACAGTTAGCAATATACAAATAGTGAAAATAGCTCTTGCAGCCAGACATAAATTGTAATAATAAAAATTCATCTCATAGAGATAGAACAAGTGTTTCCATCTATAAAACCGACGTAGTTATTTGAATCAAATCATCACTATATTTTATAGAACCCTTAAGTTCTGGTCAAAAAAATATGAATCTTGTTATGGTGCTTCATATCTCATATAACTACTATATCTTCTATCCTCGACTGGTGTAAAAATGCGAGTAAGCATAATATATAGCACGATACAAAAAGCATTATGTTCAACATTTGATTTCTTTCATCGCTTTGGAAGCGCAAAAGCCACACAGAGCGAGCGGCTCGACATTAAAGGTTTGATATCTGGACGATAAAGCATGTACGAGTGCATACACGATAGTGCCGTATTCGCGCACCGGCGGTATTTCATAGCATTGAGGAATAATAACATAAATAAGACTCACGCCGATGATTATTCAGAACTCTTTGAGAAACGATCGCATTCATGCTAGGTAGACGTACTTTTAACATTGGGTGGCAAAACGGATAAGTAATGCCACATGATCAATATGATTAACAATGATACAATTATTTATAATGGACTTCATTCGAAGTCAATCTGTAGGTACATGATGCCAAACTTTATTGCATACTAGATGACCCGACAGTCGTTGTTCTGTACCCATGTCTACAAATTATTATAATATACTAATATTTACCGTTTACCTAAAAATAATAATTATTGTTTTTTAAGTTACTCTTCACGCAAAAATGTGAATACATTTATAATATGAACGACGTTAAATGTAGAACTGCTTTAAATAAAATGATGAGTCTCAATTCCCACACTATATTGGAAATTGAAGTCTTTTCAACGGTATAACATAACCATAACCATAACATTACACTGGTATTTCATGTTAGATCAAATTAATTTAATTTTTTATTATTTAGGATATCCAAAATTGCATCTTAAACTTCTCCTAATCGATATCGTGTGATGGCCGAATTGTATGTATTTATCTTTACTTTCCCATTCGTTGTTATAAAGTGAAATTTTTACGAATTTTAAAAATATTGTGTAAAGATTAAAGTAATATAACATAGTAAAAGATGCTAAAAAATTATATATTGAAAAGAAACTATATTGAAAATTTAATATCCGAATCTTGTGTTGGCGGCCCCCTAAGGCGTGCGCTCGTATTTTTCACATGCATCGCATTAAAAGTAGGACCGGCCCTGATTATTACTTAATTTCATATTTTAGGTGAATTAATTTGTCATATCCTGTTTCATATGTGTATCATTCAATCTGCCATACATATACTATATTTTATATTATTTTAATTTCTGGCACATCTCAGCTGCTTTCTGGCAATAATAATGTAAACATTTCATTTTCTTTTCATAATCATAAATTTATTATACATATTCTAATATTGTCTAGGTTCATAAGTAATTGAA
>NW_020539724.1:7984847-8015436 GCF_003426905.1 Ctenocephalides felis | reverse complement strand
AAAATTTATTTCACGCCACCACATATTTACTACATCTCATAATCTACATCTATCTACTAACTGGGTCATTGATGAAGCGAAACGGTCCGATCCTACGATTCCACGATTTCCCGATCCGCCGATGGGGCGGTTGGCTGATTAAAACGGCAAACAATGCGGTCCATGTTCGGGGTCCCCGTATTTGTGTATTTGTGTGTTTATGTGCGATTGTAGGCACACAAACCCCGGCTACCGTAATCAGATGAGCTCTGATTACAATCACGAACGCGGTGCCATATGGCTTACTTGATCTATAGCATTGATTCTAATTTTATTACGGGATAAGAGATATCGATACAGCGTTTAGGTGAAACTTATACCTACTGAACATCGCAGTTTTACTGAACAATTTTGTAAAGTTCTAAATAACGTGTACATACATATCAAACTGAAAATAATCACTTGATCCGACCTCGATGACTCACGCATCCTACGCATATTCAAACAGTAAGCTGAAGATTATGCAACTGATAACAAGGACTTCTGTTTTTATATTTCAGTTATTAGAAATTATATTACACTGGTAATATAGGGTGCTGACTATGTTAGAGTTAATATTAAGAGCTAAAACTTTCAGAGATTTGTTTTATCAATTTGGAAGCATTTGAGCCCCTGGGAGCAAGGAAATTCGAAAATGTCCATATTAAGGACCACCCTAATATATATATATATATATATATATATATATATATATATATATATATGCTTCTATATATAGGTCTACTAAATCACCTTAGAAAATTTCTCCTTTATACAACGCTCGATCCCTGATTACCGCCGCGGGCAAAGACGCGGGCACTTGAAATTCAACCCTGCTTTGGCCCACTTCAACCCTCAATCGACAAAATAGATTTCTCAATTCATGTTTGGTTTCAGGATGAGTATTCACTCCATTCGCGACTTGCATATAAATGATTTTCCAACATAGGTACCGGTAATATGATGGTTAGGGTTTATGGAAACTGACTAAGCTTTCGGGTATTATTTCATTAATGAAGTACTTCATGTAAATATGAGAGAGGAAATATTGTGTAATATTGGAATTGATATAACTGGAAGAAAAATCGAGCGAAGAAAATATTTTGGATAACTATATGATATTGAAATAAATAATTTATGTGACCTTCTACTCACACAATTTATTCATATAATCACTCATTTTATTCATATGTACTTGAAATACACGTTTGTAAAAATACACGTGAGCATATTCTTAATTTTTAGCTCATTAGTAGTACCTATACTAACTGCTAAAAGCATGGTTCAAATAGGGGAAAGACCCGTAACGCCGGACGGCGCCTAGTGCCGGACACTCTATTTAATACGTATTATTTAAGCGAGTATAAATCTTTCTATTTCAAAATACGAATGAAAGGGGCGCGGGGAACACATAGGTACCAACCTCACTTGAGGGCTTCACCCTAAGCTTGACTGATGACTGATGATGCAATTTTTATGAATAAGATTTTAAGAATTATAGCTATAGAGATTCTATAGCTTCTAAGGTAAGTATGTAACTCAAGTAGTTTGTTTAAAATCTACTTTAACTATGTAAATAATTACAAAATGTGACAATACTGCAAATGACTAATCAATAGATTAGTCAATAATGCTTCAATTCACAATAGCATTAAGAAAGCAGGTTTATTCCACCATGGCAATCGATTTTGTCATTTTACTTGTTGAAACATTTATAAGAAAATTACCTCTAGGTATTTTCTCTAATGCTATTCACTGCAACCGCAAGAGAAGCTTGGAATATTCAACTGTAACCACAATAATACGTAGAAATTGACTTAAAATTATGAGAGATTGATTTAAATCAGTACAAAATTGAATTAAATTTTCAAATTTTTATGTTTTTAAAAATATCTTTATCGAGAGATAATGGAGAATAAGTAAATCGAGGATGTCCTATTACTATTATCATTGACCAAAGCCTTCTGCTAAAATTTCTCCAATTTTAAAACGGATTGAGATCCCCGATGCTATTTTCTGACATCGATTTTCCTTTTCGTCCTTTTCGTGTTTTTCCTTTGCGATATGGTACCTGCATGCGGATATTAGAAGCTTATACGAATCCAATGGGAATCCGTAGAAGTGGTATCGCGTTTGTCTGGCTCCCACGACGCCCTGTCCGCTCGTCGGATTATCTTTCTATGATTCCTATTTGATCATACCGCTGCATGCACATTGACCATTTGGAATGGTCACAGTGGTTCTCAAAGATAATAGAAAATTTTATGTGCTGTAGTCATTATAGAATCTGATTTTGCACCAGATGCGTAGGAAGTCCGTGTTTTCAAAAAATGATTAAAGGTTGACCACAACCAAAATTAATCCACAAATACTGACAATTTAGTGTCACTCAAGTGCCAATTATGTACTTTATATTTATTATTATTGATGTACTTTATGCTTGTTCTCCAAATTGTTCATATCCATTGATGACGACATAAAATTATATGTCGAAGCGTGTAAATTTGAATTGATGCATTTAATTTTTATTTAAAAATCTTTCAAAAAAACGTGTTTACAAATGTATTAATTTCCTGAATTCGATCTTTTTTTATAAAAGTATTTCATAATTTTTCGTATTATTATTTGTTATATAATAAAGTTTTATTATAAAGTGAGGAAGATTAAAACAAGTTTTAAAAGTTGGTACAGACAATCTAATGCAATCTGTAACCATGAAAATATATCAAGAGTTTGATATACAAAGGGTTGGACAATACAGATAAAATCATTATATCGAATGACAAACAGATAAACTTTGGCGTAGAGGAAACAACCATAAATCTTACTCTTCATAATATTAATCACAACTAGTCAAAGAAGAAAATATATAAAAACGTATATCTAGCAATAAAAAAGTACTCCATTAATAACTTGTTTACATTAATTGCATACGCAGTAAGATTTACAATGTGTATGAAGAATTATTTTATATATGCTGTAACATTCCTACAAACAATATTATTGTTTAGTTTAGATTGATATCAATATCCTTGACACTTTTCCACGAAACTAAGATTTCCTAGAAAAGCGTCTGAATCAAATGGAAAATCTAAATGCAGTATTGTGCCTCGGTTTGCAGTAAACGCGAGTAATAGTCGGTTGAAAGTCCTCACGTAGGGTCGTTACGACCATTGTCCGAGCGCTCGGGAATAAAAATTACTACTAAATCTGAGCAAGATACGAAAAACTGAAAATATCAAACACACAGCGAATGTCCAACTATATATCACAGAGAACATAAAATTTTCAAAAAGAACAGAATTAAAAAAAGTTTAAAAATCATTTTGGAGGCTAATTCTCGAGATAAAATGGAAATGATGGATAATCAAGTTATTAACTATCAAGTATTTTACCATTTTACAATCTTGATAACTGGGTCGATTCTGCCCTAAAAAGACCAATGGCTATGTTTTTCATATAAAATGATACGGTAAAACTGTAAAAATACTATATGATTGATGTGCAGTCAGGGGTTTTGGGTAGAAAGTAAAAAGTGCATTTTTGTGATATGCATTTATAATACATACAAAAGATTAGATTCTATGTGTATACCGTCTGATCGCACAGCAAATGTCTAGCATTTTTCCAGATATAAGTGCAATTTTATATGAAAAACGCTGAAACAAGAATTATTATTATTAAATAAATAAATAAATTAATTATTTAATAATTGGTGAAGTTGTTATTGACAGATTTTCTCGTTATCAACCTTAAATAGTGTACATATTGATCTAATTACTAAGTGGAATTATCTTTCCTGATAAAATTGGCATTTTTTTAAACTTTAGTACATTTTTTTGTAAAGGAGAACCTTTCAAAATCGGCTAATTTTAAAATCTTAAGTTCATAGTCTAACAAATAGTCGTAATTCTAGAAAACTTAAAACAACTGTGTCATTATTTTTTACTTTTGTTTATTATTATTTATTCATTTTTAATCAATAATTTTGCAACTTATAATCAATGTTTTTGCAATTGCATAACGACAGGGTCATAAACATACGATTCGACAGCACAGCCCTAAACGAAACAAACACGTGGTTCCTAAATAGCGTGTCAAAATTTCTTAAAAAATGACAAGATCTCAGCGCTTTTTAAATTTCTCATATAATTTGAACCGATATACACACACATTGGGAAAAATATATATTTCACCAATGTGCACATACTCATACGATGGATAATGGATGGATGGATGGATAATTAATAATGTTAATTTGGATACAATAATAAATATTACTTCCAGATTCTACACTAAATACTAGTATTTTACATCCTATTCCGAATTGAATTAACTCATTGTTTATTAAATCATTTGATCTAAATTACAAACACCGTGTCTTCCACACTAGGTACATCAAACTACATTTAGATACCATCATCCAATGCGCGCTTTTGCCTGCTACCAACGAGATAAAAAATAAAAACAAACAAACAACAACAATAAAAACAAGAACCTAAAACGCAAAAGATTGAAGATGCAAGTGCGGCCGATGTCTCGCGGACGCGCCGCGTAATGTCGCGTCGAGTACGAAATAAAAAAAATCGTCTATGACGCGAATAAAATGTAAAAAGCTTCAAGTAAAACGTAAAATCCAAACGAAACGCCACGCCTTGCAGCGTTCGGATTCTGATTGGACACGCTCAGGTATAATATTCCACCTGAGGTGGAATCGACCGGCCGAAGACGACGCCTGAGCGGAGGTCGGCTGACCCGCGACTCGCGGCGATAGGTATCGCTAGATGCACGATGTATGACGGACGAGAGATTTTATTCAATCAATGGCTGCCGAAGAGGGAATTTGGAAATATTAAATTAAACTAGGTGTAAGTAGCATTTTGCCTTAAGGCAAGTTGCATAAACTTTCAGATACGTATAAATAATCGACTGTAGAAACAGCTAATTAGATGAAATGACTTAAGAATTAGAATGAGCTAATTAGATAAAATGATCTACTGTTTATTTGGAAATTTTCATTGTAAACTATTTTCTATTGATGTCTTTTAAACATACTTATAATATCTGTAACTGTAACTAAATAATTAAATAAATTTAATTAACAGATTTCATTTCATCTAATTCGGGATCTAAAGATATTATAGAGATTAATATAGATAAGTGTGGATGTGAACTGTATTCAGTAGCTACCTACAAAACACTAAGTTCGGCATAGGTTCTAATTAGAATTGATCAAGCACGCGGAAAAATTCTAAACTTTGATAATTTTTTATAATTCAACAGCTTATCGTAGCCTGTTATATTTGTACATATTGTATATAAATATAAACGACTTTACAGTAGATTATAATGCAATATATACACAATAACAGTAGAAATCAGAAGATTCGCATCCAAATACAAGACAAGATTGAAAAACCATCGAAATGAACTTGCAAAAAGCCTACTCCCTACAGATACTATTAGGAGATTAAGAAGATTAAACCCATTAGATTTAGCATTATAATTTTAAAATTTAGATTTATAATTATTTTCTGTATATATTTTACAAACTTAAAATGACTACCAATGGGTAGTATTTTAAAATAAAATACTACACTTTAGTCATAATAATTACTGAATGCCTTCTAGGCAGTTGTAATTGGATGAAAAAAAAAAAATAACAAGAAAGTGTAGATTATAATAGTGTTATTAATTATTGTACATGTTCTTTAATATGGATCTGATAGTATAGCTCTGACTAATATTAATAATATAGTAATATTGACAATTATAAATTTTTTTAATTATATTCAACAGCAATCAGAACTTAACGAACCCTATAAGGCGTTGTGCTAACTTTTTTAATGACGTTGTTAATACATGCCAACCTAAACAATTGTGCTATTTTTATATATAATGAAAATTTTCTATTTTCTATATATTGGAAATAGTTTGCTATCTATAGTTCCAAGTGAAAACAGATGTCACTATTGCTTGACACCAACCTGTCCAAGAAACCTGGTAACTCTGAATAGAAATCCATAGCTCTAACTACGAAAAATCCAGATTTATAAATTGATATTTATTTTTTTTTGCAAAAATATGCATTTTTTAAATAAAACGTGGGAAGCCTTAATTATATTTCAGTACAAAATCGTAGATCTTAATTTATTATTTCAATAATAATCAATATTTTGTACTTATTTCATTATATAATAGAGTCCTTCATATGAGTAGTATAAAAATTTTCATGTGTCTTTTGAATAATCTAATTGACAAAAATATTCTACTACATATTTTTTTATGTCCACCCTTACTGATTTATAGCCGACTCTTGTAAACAAGTTGTCGGTCCAATTTTATAATTAATCAATACACAAATTTGTGTATTCGTCTTAATTATATATCAGTCCAATTAATCGAGACGTATAGGTATCTTTATATAGAAACATCTATACGATATGCTGCCAATACACATTTCACCTGTTCCGAAGTCCTTAGGACATCCAAAATAAAATCTGTCACAGAACAGATGGTCTGATCTTTGGCAAATTACAAGGCACCGTCCGAAAAATAATTAATCAAGATGTCCGAGATAAGAAATGTAAACGATTGTGTAGTTGGGACAAGGATAATAATAAGGTGGTCAATTTGATCAGGTAAAGTTGAAGTAATAATTATGTGGATTTAAATTTAATATTCAATACAACATTCTTATATTTTGTAATTGCTAATATTGTAACTAATGTGCTACTTATACTTGAAATATAATATATTCATATAAAGATTATGTTTAATGAAAAAAGTCTGCAAATTGCATATCATGAACTCAAAAACCAAATAAAAAATAGTAACATAAGGTTTCTTGTTTTTTAGGGCATAGGCAGTCAATTTTCCTAGTTTAGGAACTTGGTTTCTAATTTAAAGAAGAAAAAGTGCTATAAAGTTTCATAACAAAAATATATTGTTCAGCTATTATGAATCCTATTGTGCTGCATCAATAATGCAAAAAGATTTGAACAAAAATAAAACAATTGTTATTGTTATTGTTATTATTATACTAACATTCGTGATCTTCAGTCATCTCTGAAATAATTTACAACACATTACTAGCATAATAACCATAAGAATTGCAAAGATATAGGTACTAAGAAGCTCATGACGTGCACTTGAATACATACTATGTATTCTCATCTCGATTTGCATAATTTTTCAATTAACGCTAGCTTTAGTGAGCCATTTGCACGGGATGATACTTTGCGATAATAAAACCGTTCCGAGGCTACAGATATACATTAGCCGGGTACTCGGAGCTGACAAGACCAGAATTAATCATATGTATAGAAAAGAGCTTTTTGCTCTCAGCAATTCTGGAAAGGAATCAACGGAAGGCGATGTCTTACCGAGGAAGAACAAGGAAAAATAAAGTAGCGCGTGTGGCGTTTTGTCTAGGAGTTGGTAAAAATGTACTAGGTTGGTAACTGAGGACAAATTTTTGTTCAAAAATCAGAGATATTTTTGCCATGCAACTAAATACCTTTATCAATTACCTTTTGATAATTTCATCAGTTGTTTAATGTAGACATCAGAATTGATCATTCGGTTGGCGTAACCATTCAAAGAAGACAGTTCCTTCCTAACCAACTTCAACTGGACGACCAGATCATTTTTTATTTTTGAGCAAATTTGGCAAACCAATTTTGACATTGCCTTTTTTGAAGACTCCATCACCATAAGCAGTCCATAAGAGAAAATCAACAAAAGAAACCTAAGTAACTATTTTACCCGATCTTTCAAAATTCACAGTTAGTACATTATCGTGCAATCTGTCGTTTCACCCGCCACGTTGGGTGGTACAAATATCAAAACGAGCCCGAGTCCAGCGGCGAATTACATAATTACACTTATTTCGAGAGATCGGGGCACATAAATCATAACTCTATCACGATCGCTGAACTCCGACCATTACGCAATCAAAATAATCGATGACGAGGAGACGTGCCTCGAATAAATAATACCGCAGGATGGAATCAGAGCAAACGGAATAACCAAAGAGTTAGTCAAAAGTAGGAAAAAGACTTATAAAAGCAATGAGACAGTCGTGGTGTAAGAGTTAGGAACGTGGTCTAGCACTAACTAGGTTCTGTCCTAACATAGATCAGCTTGACATGAAGCTGTATGATACCAAAATTTCACTTGAGGTTGTAGATCTCAAGTGGAAATCGTTTTTCGTGGGCATTGCTGCAACACATACAAGTCAATACTAGACATACATGAGTATATAAATGAGTAGTTTCCCCTCCAGAAAACAGTTAGCAAATACAACTCATAGAAGACTTAGATCTGATTACTGTTCTATAATTTTTTGTTAAAACTCGCAAAAATTCCATATACTAGAAGCCTTAAGCTGGTCAATAGTTCCAAAATCCATTAATTTCATCCCAAATCTTGATTTATAGCAGTGGCGTAAAAATAGATAATAATATTTAGTTACGCATGACCAAAACGCCCCAAAACAGGTTCCCTCGACACATTTTTCGTCCATATAAATGGGAATCAAAGGCGCCACTAAAGTTGTCATATGATAAGTCCCAATATTCAGTATTTAATATAAAACTACAATTATTCACGGTGCTTTCCGATTTGGTACCGTGACCCTTGTTTATATCATTCCTTATCATATATTGCGGTCAACGTGTGTCGAACAAAACTAGAACTGGAAGTAGATCATTGATTGCCAGTTAAATAAAATATGATATTTTAAAATTAACAAATATATGTGCAATTAAAAAAATTAAATGCACTGTAAGTAGATTTTCTCTGTATGTAGTATTTTACATGGATATGATGGATTTTTTCTATATATTTTACATAATTTCATTTTTAATTTTTTTATATGTATTTTTTCTATATGTTATATTTCCTATGCATTTTTTTTAAATATTTTGATATGCAATATTTGACATACAAGTATTATAATACATATTTTATCTACATGCATAAATAGATAGTATTTTACACGTATTTTTTGGAATTGTACGATACACTCTTAGAAAATATGAAAACAAACAAGTCTTTTATTATCAAAGCTTCTACCCCAAGACTCACGAAACAGAAAAGTTAAATAAAATTACGCAAAATATAAAACAATTCTATACTTCAATTTCTATCTAATGTTTTATACCACTGCTTTTGGAAATGTCTGGTACATGGTTTGGTAAGATCTGCGGTCTTTGCGCGCCGGAACGAATCATCTATCGAATTTCATTTGATTTTATTGCAAATAACAAGCGGAGCCCTGGCCCCCTTGTGGGTGCCACCTCATTTTTCATAGTCTCAGCAGTCGAGAAAAACGCGCTCAGGAAACCGAAAAGAGATAACGCTGGAATTTTACTGGTTATTTTGTAATAAAAGCGGAAAACCATTGGCGGACAATGGTAACAGAAAGATGCAGAAATAGAGTAATAGTGTTTAGTTGTCTTATTATAATATTTAGTTATATTCAGTTTAATAGTAAAACAGGTTTATTGAAATTGTGATTAGTTAACTTTTGATTATCTGTAAAAGTAGCTGAATGTACTTGGTGTAGGGAGAAGTCCCCGAATGCCGGACACCTAAGGTTATTTATAAATAAATCAAAAAATATTTTACGAAATGTTTATTAAATTATGACTTATGTTAGATAACAAAGTTAGAAATCAAACTAAAGTAACATAAATGCAACCTTTGCTAACAAATAATTAATACTATCAATCAAACTTTGGTAACAAAAAATATGATTTTACAAAGTGGCACCTAGTACCGGACATTTCAAAATAACCACCATTGAACACAGTCTGGGCCAGTGATCCTGCACGATTGATACTTGAAAAAATTATACGTGTTTAATAGAGTGTCCGGCTTTAGGTGCCGTCTGGCGTTACGGGATTTTCCCCTATAGTTTGCTACGTAAAAGGAAAAAAAAATTTTTTTGAGAAATAAATTTACTATATATAAATAATTTAAATAAATTCGTGGTGGACGTAGCATCAAGTAAAATGAGAATGTAAAGATCTTTAAACTTTATTATTAAACGTCTATTAATCTTCATTATTCCATACGTTTCGACATCATCAGTGGCGAATCTACTATTACAATTTTACAAAAAACGAAATTACTCAGTTACTACTCTGTATTAAAGTGATTATTTAAAATCTCAAAGAATAGTAATAAAAAGTGAAAAAGTCAATTTTAATTTACAATGCAGAGCTTTCCTTTTCCAAACCCACTCCGTCCTCCATCTTAACCCATCGCCCTCCACTTTGGCAGCAAACGCCATTTTGCAGTCGCCTGTGCGAATATTTTCGTGTTTTGTCGCTCGTTCGGTCATTTTATTCGCGCAAGTGCCCGCGACAATGATTTACTGCTTCAAATGCATCAAAAGACGCCGAGAGAGGAATACAGAGGATGCCAGACTAATATATTAGTACCGACCGAGCTGGCCAAAGACGAGCTATAATGATCCTTCGAAATGTTAAGATTCTGGCTTTTGTTTTAGAGACACAGGAAGAGTGAAGACTCATGTCAGACAATCGTAATTAATTCTAAGTCTTTGATGTAAAGGTCACTTTCGAAAATTATGTGCTTGCATCGAAAGAACAATTATAATAGTATGTGGTTCATACTATTCAGTATAATCTATGTTCATCTCCAAAATCCGATTTTTACTATTAATAAAAAAATAGTGGACACCAAAAAAATTGTAAACTTTTTTTTTAACTGTCGCTATTTTGTGAAAAGAAAAATGAAATTAACCATAGTGCATACGATAGCCACTTTATTCTAGATTTACAATATATATTATTATTTTTCTTCAGATTATTTGTATGTCAATAAAGTTGCTATGATATTATCAACTAATTAATGCGATCCTGATTAGAAGTAGAATTTAGTACTTTGCATTGATAACTTAAAGACCAATACGAGCTTTTCCTTAGCAAGAATGCAGAAAAATAAACCTTTGCAAGATAAAACGTAGTTTTTTATTGCTGCAATGCGACACGAATTCTGTGGAGCACAGAAGTGGATTCATAATGAAAGTACCAGGAATAAATTTATACAAACAAATAAATATGTTACTTATACTTACAGATTTAATATTTAATTCTTACAAAAAAAGATTTTTTAAATTAGAACTAAAATGACAAGAAAAATTGATTTCAATCAAGTAAATATGAATAGCTTTAATTTTGAAGATGATTCAAAATTTTTTTTGAACTAATTTAATTTTGTTATTTTCAAATGAAGTTAAATCAAAATTAAAAATTTATTAAATCTAATTCAAATTAGATATCTAGTTATATATATAAACGAATTGAAATACGACTGCGTCCCTGTGGCCTGCGGCACGTGTACGTGTCGTAGCTATGATATGAGGTACGAGAGGAAATTCTTTGGAAAAGTGGGCAGAGTTTTTCCATGACAAATTATATATATGTAAACATCATATATAAGTATATGTGTGTGTGAAGTTTTTTATTACTATCAAATAATAGACAAAAAATTACGATTGATATAATATTTCTACTATGAATTTAGATAAAAGTGTTCTAACTTCCTAGTAAACCAACTGTGCAAATTTCAGAACCTCGAATTTCTCAAAACAAAAAATCAATAAATTTTATCATGACTCTAAGAGTCAAGATCTTATAACAAATGACTCACAATTATATAATAAAATCAATAACCAGACAATAAATCATTTACTATCCTATTTGAAAAATATCCCATTTTATCGACCGTAGCGAAAAGCTCCGGATTACGGCAACAGCTAAGGGGTCCCCAGGTTAATAAGACGCTGATCGATCGTTTAATAAATGTCACTTAAGTGGTATTTTGACTTAAGCCACATGATCACGTAAGATCTAGAGGTATTACATAAAATCCCTAATTCAATAACGATTACTTATTGACTATTAGACTAGCTTGCGAAATATTGAGGAAGAGACATGGTGTAGAAAAACAAACACAATGGTAAAGAAAATTATATGAAGTTGCTTGAATCGTGACGAATATGGTCAAAGAATTAAAATCTGCGGTATGGAGATACCTATTATCAAAATGATTATGTTAACTTTTAGATAGTGCGCAATTCAATCAAACTTCGTATGGAAATAGCATGGGAAACATTTTGAAAATTAAAAAAAAAATATGTATGACTTAGCGACAAATAAATAAAAAAATGAAAATATGTGTTATTTTTTATTGAAAATTCGACGCCCTGCAAAATTTTTGAAAATTTTTTCATGCTATTTCCATACAAAACTTTGAATGAATTGCGCTCTATCTAAAAGACAATATTAAGAGCTAAAACTTTCAGAGAATTGTTTTTTATTAGTTTGGAACCAATTGAGCCCTTGGAAGCAAGGAAATTCGAAGATGTCCATATTAAGGACCACCCTAATATATATGCACATCTCGTATGGCAAATTTTTTATATATGTTTATATTTTATTTTAGCAAAAGTTGTATTAACTAATTTATCAAAGTAGCTTTTGTTACGCATTTCCTATCCTAGTATTTATTTTCAAGAATGGAACCTGGTGTCGAGATTTACAGATACATCTAATAGTTAGTATCTGTTGCAGCAACGCCTTCAAAACCTGTTATCACTTGATTTTTCATAAGTTATATGGGTTTTTATAAACTTGACATCATATATTCAAAATTTAGTCAGAAAAAATAGTCTACATAAAAATTCATGATGAAATTTTTAATAGCTCATTTCCAACAACCCCTTTATTATTATTATTGATTTAAGAGAAAAATAGTTATTTATTAACGATCAACAATGTATTTTTTAACTGAAATATATTCTAATTGTGAATTTTTTCTACTCTGGCAGTTACACAAGAGTGTCCGTGACACCGATTGACGTCTTGTTTGTGACTGACAGTTTTGTCACTCATATCTAAACATCAAGGAATAAAAATTAAGGAAAAATCCATCGAACTTGAAACGGATAAGGGTTGCGATTTGACAGATTTCATATTGTATCTATTTTGGTCGGTTGTATAAATATTAAAAAAAGAACCGAAAAAATATAGCAGTTCGATCACTAATTTACTTCTATTCTAGAAACATATATTCTGTAAATATAGTAAAAGAATTGATTTGTATAAAATATTGTTTTTGAGTTAAAAACTAGGTATATGTAAAATAATAAAAAAAGTGTGTTATCACTGTGACATTGTTAAGAAAAGAGTAACTGATGCATTTTTGATAATTTAGTAGATGTTCCACCTTTTTTACTAAAACAATATCAGAAAATCAAAATTTAAAGACAGTACTACGCCAATTTATTTGTACTCGAGATGACCAAAAGAAAAAACATAAATTTAATAAATAAAAAAAATAATAAACTATGTTATTAATTCAACAAACTATAAAAGATTGTAGACAAAACATTATTAAAATAAGTTATTTAAATTCCAGTCCAATTACTCTTATTATTACTATAATTCTTGTCCTCCCCCTACTTGCAAATTTGCATCATCCGACAAACTATTAATAATTCATAACCCCCGTCTGTTATGAAAGTATCTACAATAGTCGGAGGATATCAATAAAAATAAAAACAAATTTCACTAATATACACATTTATCCCAATCCACCCTCTCTCATGGTGAATTCATATGGACCTCGTGAGATTCAAAAATCACGCAGGATGAACACAATGTAATAGCGGACGGCGGACGGCAGACCTTGCGTATCGCTAACATCGAGGGTGAAACATTTCGAGAGGGTAGTTGCAGGGAAATAGATACATGCACCAAAATAAAAGATCGTGATTCTAAAACTCTGAGAGTAAATCATTTTTTTGCTCTTGTTTTTGAACTGCAATGAGAAGTAAACAGTTTTATGAGCAGTTTTGATGATTTTATTCATCACAGACCACCCCATAATTGGCCTGTTCATATTTGATACATTTTTTTCTAAAAGTCTTTTAATTTTCATTTCCTGTATCAAGATGTAGTATCTTTAAAACGGCTGGACCAACTTTTTCTAAAATCAAATCAAAACGTCCTTACGTCTTCCTTATCAATAGGAATCGAATGCTTTTTGAATCATTCAAATCGGTTGATCCGTGTGCCCGAAAACGTGGACGAAAAATTGTATCCATTTTTTACACCCATACATCCATTTTTTCTAAGGTATGCCAAAATGTTTAGAAACCATAACATACTAGCTATTATTGTTCTTTTTGATTTTCATCCATCAAGAAGAGTAAAACTGACACTGGAAAAATATGAAAATCTGTTAAAATTTTATACTGATAATTATAGTTTGAGAATCACCAGCCAAAATACATCCCAACTACTCCAGAGGGAAAGATTTATTTTCTGTATTTGTATTTTGGATCGCAAATTGACATTGGGGTATCAAACATACAGAAACAGCGTATTATCGCGATAGGGTTACGCAAATAAAATCAAAACTTAGGAATATTGATAGCTGTTTTTTCCTGAAGTACTTTTTCAAAAGAAAAATGTCACCAGAACTTTTATGAAGACCATTACTTGATTTATTATGACAGTTAGGAACAGGATTACTGTAATAGTTTGGTGATATTTTATATTTTACGAGTTGTGGATATTAATAGTAACATAAATTATTTGTCAACTACATGAAATAATATAGTGTAGGGCGGGACTCAAAGGTCCAATTTGACTTTGAACAATTATATTGTGAAAATCAAAGCAATTACATCATAACAAATAATACATATCATACAAACAACTATCTAACTAAGTTCAGTAAAACTACCAGTTAATTCATCATTCTAGGAGTGTGTTTTTTTGCTGTTTTTCAAAAATTTGTCATCTAGTCGTTTTTACCCCCCGTAGGTGGGTTAAAATGGGACGGTTATGAAGCAAATAGGTCCAATGTCCAATTTTTAATTTTAAAGGGATTTTACGAAATAATAATTACATTATTCAACCAATGCAAAATTTAAATTTGATAGGTACATTATTTAGAGATAACACTGCATATGTATATTAGGGTATACATTAGGGTGGTCCTTAATATGGACATTTTCGAATTTCCTTGCTCCCAAGGGCTCCTATGGTTCCAAATTGATAAAAAACAATTCTCTGAAAGTTTTAGCTCCTAATATTGTCTTTTAGATAGAGTGCAATTCAATCAAAGTTTTGTATGGAAAAGCATGAAAAATTTTTCAAAAACTTTGCAGAGCTTCGAATTTTGAATAAAAAATGACACTAATTTTCACTTTTAATTTATTTGTCGCTAAGTTATACCTAAAAAAAATTTTTTAATTTTTAAAAAAAATTTCATGCTATTTCCATACAAAACTTTGATTGAATTGCACTCTATCTAAAAGACAATATTAAGAGCTAAAATTTTCAGAGAATTGTTTTTTATCAATTTGAAACCATTTGAGCCCTTGGGAGCAAGGAATATCGAAAATGTCCATATTAAGGACCACCCTAATGTATATATATATATATATATATATATATATATATATATATATAATTCTACCATTCAATATATATAATGGTACATGTATATGTTCTATATAACATTGACTTTTTTACCAGCGAACCTTTAAGCTCCGCTCTACCCTATCTGTAAAAATTATTGCAGCTAAATAAGCACCAGAATTCTAGATAATTTTATGCAAATAAGTATCATACACCAATAAATGTGGTAAATAATTGGATACCATCATTCCCGGAAATCCCCACACATAAGAAAATGATGAACCGATGGGTTACTTCTCATATCAATACCTTAGGTCATAAGTCATACACAAAAACAGCTTATAGAACAGCAATGAAGATTTCTGATTGCTGTGGAAACAAAAAAAAAATCCTTGCAATGTATTGGCATTCGATATAGACAATCCTCAGGTTCTAAGTGCCAAAACCAAAAGTGCCAAGACCAAAAAATTGCTGATGTTCTGGATAAAATAGGTAAAAAATATTAATAAAAGAAAAAAAAGTGGCAATTGGATTAATCTACGGTCTCTTTTCTGAATTTTTCCATTACAAACTATACTATCCCTCCAAGAGATGCAGCCGAATTGTGAATCCGGGTTTACCCTGGGACGTGATCATACAAATTATTTATGTTAATTCAGAACCGGAAGCCTCGGCGGTCCGGAAGCGATTCGGCGATCGTCAGCCGTCTGCCGCGTGCGCCGCCACGTGCGCGAATCGCGCGGATTTTGTGCAACGCGATACACCCTACTTACATTATATGTCGCAAGCATTTATTTGTCTCTCTGGTTGAAATTTGTCCGGGAGAGGTTCTCAAAAGATAAAAGATGGAGTATCCCAAAAGTAGTTTTATCTAAAAATTATCAAAAAATGCTTATCTTGAAGTTTTAAAATTGTGACTAATCTGAATGAAAAATTTGAGAAATGTAGTCCATATGCTTTAAAATTATACATAACAAAAACTTCACACTTGGTACAAGAAGAATAAATTAAAAATTTTATATTTTTCACTATAAACCAAAATTTAAATAAAAATCCTAAAACAATGCTTATTACTAATACTTTCAGATGTTGTAAACCTCTAATCAGACATCTAATCAAAATTGAAGTATAAAATCAATGGGTAGATGGATGCCAATTATAATTATGTACAGTATAAACTAAACTAAACTGAATAATTTGTACCCATAGATATACTCAAATTAACTACTCATTTGCCTGCTCCTATTCAGAAAGATATAGAAGTGCCAGGATTAGAACGGTCGAAACTTTTATTGATGATTAATTATTATTTATTTTGAGAATCACAGTTCATATCACAAACTTTCCCCCAACGCCGCAGAAAAATCTCATAGACCCTGTATCAAAGCCACCACTAACCATGTCAAATCAAGATGACTCTTTACTTTCACGGTACGACGGCTATTTATTTGTTTGAATGTCGTCATACGTCTGTTATGTATATTAAATGAAGTTTAACACAAGTTTAATTGAATCTTGTCGAAATCTATTAGAAAAAGAAACAAAAATTATAATTTAGTAATAATTAAGACTATTTAAGTTTGCATTTTATCTTCTATGTTGAAACTGGAATTGAATTTAATTGAAACTTGTCAAAAACTATTAGGAGAAGAAACATAAATTAAAATCTAGTAATAATTAATACTATTTGAATTTGCATTTTATTCTCTATGTTTTTGCAGCAAGGACTTTCGTGGCATATAAACAAAATTCAACGAAGAGTTATTACTCTACAGCGTTATATTTGTTAATCCTAGATATTCACATAAAGTCATTCAATATTTAGCCATTTTTTGTATATATAATATATATATATATATATATATATATATTTAGATAATATAACACTAGAAATTTAAAAGAGAGGCTAAAGAAAATTATAGAATAAAGACCTTTAATCACCACCAAGAAAATCCTCATGTTCTGAGATTTTGATGCAACATGTTATGGTAAAGTTGACCAATATGATGTAAATTATTTTGGAGAAACAAGTTACATTTTTTAGAGTTACTGAATTATTGAAGAATTAAAAAATATAATAGAATATTATATTGATACTGATAATTTTCAAATGCATATATGTTCATGCAGAAATGATCTCGACCTGCAGTAGATAATTTGATTATCAAAAAGCGAATAAAATATGTACAATTGAATGTTCGTTAATAAATTTGAAATTATATATACAGTAGAACCCCGTTAAGACGATTATAATCGATACGATATTCCGCATAACACGCCATTTTAGGGGGCTTCCATCAATCACGTGAGGTTTTTAGGGGGAGGGGGGGTTTGACAAAAAATTACAAAATATCACGTTGGGGATATAGGGATATAGCAATATATCACATAAATTTATTATTTTTACTATTTTTTATATAAAACATTTTGAAAAAAATTAAAAATTTTAGTTTTTTGACGTAACTAAAAATGCACTTGATGTTTGGTAGTAGAGGGGGGGGGTAATTTTGAATGTCACCAAATATCACCAAAGGGGAGGGGGGTCTAAAAATCCTTAAAAATTTGCTCAAGTGATTAAAGGACGCCCCCTCACGCCGATGACTATAAAACATATTGTCCATATACAGTATAATACACTTTCTCGATTATTACACGTTTAGAAATCGTCTTAACGAATTATTTCTGTATATTAGAATAATTAGATAGAATAAGAGTTACTCCTATTCTGTACGAGTATTGGCGAGTTGTATCTGAATTGGCGAATTAATCAATATCCGAATTTTATTTTCTCTACCACCACCATTAAGCACACTTCAACGTGAACGATTAGATCGTTCTATTACCATGCTTGAACAAAATAGTCGGAATAATAGTTCGAATCACACAATGTTGATATGCCTATGAATTGCCGCCGACAGCCTAGCACGTGGTCGTAAACTGCAATCGGACGCGGCGGCCACGTGCGGTGCGACATCGCGACGACGTATCCGGCGGGTGGATTAGGGTAAACTAATGGATTTTGCGTCATCGCATTATTTAAATCCCGAAACACTTAAATGTGTTGATGGTTTTATTAGCAATTTGATACTACGTGCCAGTAGTTAATAGACTTATGAATAATAATATACAAATATTAAAATATTAGTCACATATTACACAAAGAGGATAATGGACACTTGAACAGAAAATGAAACTTGGATAATATTTAAAGTAACATTAAAATACTTCTATTGATTTTTTATGGCCTAAATAAACAATATAATAATGAGTCAATTAAATTATTGATATTTATAATAGAGCACATAAATCTTTAGGTTTGATACTGAGAAATTGTAAACAATTCAATTCTAACTATGCACTTTTTTGCATATACTATTCTAATGTACGTTCAAAATTAGAATATAGTTCGATCATTTGGTATCCTCATCAAATCAACAACTCTGATGCGATAGAGAAGGTTCAGCGAAAATTTCTGAAATATCTTTATTATAAAACATATAAAATTTACCCTGAACGTGGCTTTGACCACAACACTTTACTAAAAGAATTTGGTATTCCTTCTCTTGCCTCACGTCGATTTATCTGTACAATTATGTTCTTATTTAAACTTTGCAATAATTCTAACTGCCCTCGTATTCTTAACCAACTATCCTTTAATGTTCCAAGGTATCTACGCGTTCACAATTATTATTCAATTATCCTACTCCTAAATCTAATTCGCTCTTAAATTCGCCTATTCTACTTATGTCCTCTAACTTTAACTTAATTAGTAATGAAATAGATATTCACAACACCTCCCCTAATCAAATAATCTCCATCTGCACAAGTTAACCTTTTCATTTTCTTTTCAAATATCTCATTATTTTATGTTATTATGTATATAAATAATATAGTTACATTCTGCATTATATCTAATTTTATGTTATGCAATTTATGTTAATAACTAAATATTGTAATTTTGTATAATGTTTAATTGTTATACATTATGTAAAATAATTGTATTTTTGAGTCCTCTCGGAAAAAATCTGTGGGCTATATATTTAAAAATAAATAAATAAATAAAATTACGTAAAGAGCTATTATATAAAACTATAAGTTTTTTATTATATTTTATTAGGTTTTCTGCTTTGATGGTTTTAATTGATTGGCTAGGTTTGCAGATGTAGTCCAAATGTATTTTATATTTACCTTTTGTTAATGAACAGTTAGCAGTTTAGATGACCATCAATAAAATAGAGTTTTTTGATAGCGGAGTATAGTCTTCGTTAAGGGTTTGTTTAAAAGATAGAAAATCAAATTAAAATTTGTGTTATATTTTGCTTTTTTATTTCTGCAAAGGTAAAGGGGGCTCTTAAGCTCGTGAACAGTGATCAGCTGTTCATGGTGATAGAGCCATATTTTTGATTTTCTAACAAATATCCGTAATTACTTAGTTGCCAACCTAATTCCAAAATACGAGTTTGGTCAAACACATTCCATTTTTCAAATTAAATTTAATCATGTTAAATTGTTAAGATTTGTCTGAATCAAACTACCCCTGAAATAAATAATTCAATTTATCCCTCGGCAAATATTTCCACAAATCTCCATTTTACAACCGTTCCATTTTACAAAAGTAAATATAAAAAGAATGCAAAGTTGAAAATAAAACAAATCTCTTGGATTGTATCCAACGGATGCACCTTACCGAGTCGCGTACTTATAAACTTGAAAGACAAATAAGAATTCAAAAAAGTGCAAAGTGCACTGAAACAGTCCGCGGAGCTTCAGCTTGTTATAAGTAATTGCTACTGAAATCCTTTGAATGCAGTTCATAAGGGTAATCGTTACTCAGTGCCTCTTGGATTTTAACACAAATGAGATGAGAAGTGCAGTCGGAATGGCTTATTTATAACGATAAATGAACGGTTGAAATATAACTCAATCCAGTCAAAAATTTCTAGAGCAGATCTATACACAAGATTTAAATTTCAAAATTTTTAGAATTATTTTATTAATTTTAAACCTAATATAAAAATTATTATTAATCTGCACTTAATCTGTACAAATGTGTTGAAATTATTAATTTATAAGAAGAAAAAAACAAGCACAAAAACATGACTGGTTGCGCTTCTTGATTTCACAACTCTTGCTGAAAAGTTATATAAGCCTCTAGTATTAAGTATCTAATAATATATTCTGGTAAAATTTCTCATAGTTGTCTGGAACATTTCCGCTATAGCTTCGGAAGTAAGGTTAAAAATATTTAAACGATAATAGGGTTAAAAATTTAGCATCACCACGCTAAAAGATTTCTTTGTTTAAAATCGGGATATACTGAAGTGTTTTACGCATACACGACTCTGAAGTAATTCAAGGAAGCTTTTTAGTTAGAAATTAATCTTTATCAAATTGTTGAATTTAGCATTTGTTAATGAAAAATTTAGATTTATATAGCCTAGGGGCAAAAAGGGACAGATGACAAGTGGTAAGAAGACATATTTTCATAATGAAGAATTATCTGAATTTTTACTGAACATAGTTGTTCGCTTGGTACATGTGTGTGTGATGTAGTTCATTTGGTTTGTCTAAACCAGTGATTCCCAAAGTGGTCCATATGGACCCCCAGGAGTCCATGGCAACTTTCAAGGGGTCCACGGCAGGGAAAACAAAATTTGGGGGTCCACGAAATAAAAATGGGGGTCCACGGCATATTTAGAAATGATTCAAACTTTAAATGTTAGTATTTAGCGCGGAGCCAGCCACCCATCAACCTCGCATATCTCAGAAACTATTGAATATTCCAACTTCAATTTTTGGTCACAATCTTAGTAAAGTATAGTAACAATGTGTGTCAAGTTTCATCAAAATCGAATTATGCATTTTTAAAAACGTACAATCTGTTTCGATACCAGTATTGAGAGCGTAGCCAACCACCCATCAACCTCGCATATCTTGAAAACTATTGAATGATTCAACTTTAAATTTTTGTCAAATATTTAGTAAAGTGTAGTAACAATGTATGACAAGTTTCATCAAAATCGAATTATGCATTTTTGAAAACGTACGATCTGTTTCAATACCAGTATTGAGAGCGGAGCCTGCCACCCTTCAACCTCGCATATCTTTAAAACTATTGAATGATTCAACTTTAAATTTTTGTCAAATATTTACTAAAGTGTAGTAGCAATGTGTGTCAAGTTTCATCAAAATCAAATTATGCATTTTTGAAAACGTACGATCTGTTTCAATACTGGTATTGAGAGCGGAGCCAGCCACTCATCAACCTCGCATATCTTAAAAACTATTGAATGATTCAACTTTAAATTTTTGTCAAATATTTAGTAAAGTGTAGTAACAATGTATGTCAAGTTTCATCAAAATCAAATTATGCATTTTTGAAAACGTACAATTTGTTTCAATAGCGTATTGAGAGCGGAGCCAGCCACTCATCAACCTCGCATATCTTAAAAACTATTGAATGATTCAACTTTAAATTTTTGTCAAATATTTAGTGAAGTGTAGTAACAATGTGTGTCAAGTTTCATCAAAATCGAATTATGCATTTTTGAAAACGTATAATCTGTTTCAATACCGGTATTGAGAGCGTAGCCAGCCACCCATCAACTTCGCATATCTTAAAAACTATTGAATGATTCAACTTCAAATTTTAGTCACAATCTTGTTAAAGTATAGTAACAATGTGTGTCAAGTTTCATCAAAATCGAACTATGCATTTTTGAAAACGTACAATCTGTTTCAATACCAGTATTGAGAGCGGAGCCAGCCACTCATCAACTTCGCATATGTTAAAAACTATTGAATGATTCAACTTTAAAATTTTGTCAAATATTTAGTAGAGTGTAGTAACAATGTATGTCAAGTTTCGTCAAAATCGAAATATGCATTTTTGAAAACGTACAATCTGTTTCAATACCGGTATTGAAAGCGAAGCCAGCCACTCATCAACCTCGCATATTTTAAAAACTATTGAATGATTCAACTTTAAATTTTTAGGAACCTATGATTTAGCTTTAGACCTCTGTGGCCCGCCCTTCTATATAAATTTACTCTAAAATTATAATACTCTAGTAAGTTAGCTAATTGTTAATAATTTATTCACATAAATCGAAAAATAATGAACGTCGCGTTTTTAACAAACGAACTTTATATCATTAACTACATTCCTCTTTATGACACATTATATTCCCCTTTTCCAGTCTAACCCGATTCTAACCAGGTACTGCACACAGTTCGGTCATAAAGAATTTATTGTGCGATCAGCATATAAGTACCTACTAGTTCGCGTTTTTTGCTACTTCTTCAGTCTGGACTGTTTATTTTTCGTTCGCGTTTTATTTTGCACTTGTAGGAGTACACTTCGGTCTAATTACCTCGAGGCCACTCCCTCGCGAGCTTTTATGACCGAATCGGCAAGTAAAGTGCAAGGGACCGAGTTAAGGCTAATAATAAGGGTTACCGAGGAGACTTCGAGTAATTGAGCACGATATCGCGGAAAAAGGATTTTATTCGTATGAGGAAAACGGGAATGGGCAGTTGAGAGTTTTGTAGAGGGAAAGTTTTTTCTTAAAATTTTTATATTGGTTGTATAAAAAATTCTTGGTATTTTAGGCTACAAAAATCTTATGCATGCAGCAATATTTTCTACATTTTATAATTTGTATTTATCCTTAATGAATTTGCTTAAGAGTAACTGAAGAAGGTAACATCACGTAATACTCAGTGGCGGATCCAGCTTAGACGCCAGGTGGTGGGTCACATAATTAAATTATGTATAGAACATATATTTGCAATACGATTAGAAAATCCTTAAATTATAGGAGTCTGTCTCCGCCGTTCGTCTATGATAAGTTACATATTGAATGTGCTTGGTAACAAAATACATAAATAAAATCATTATGAAGTAATTTTAATGCTGAATTAGTGTTCTATCTAAGTTTTAAGACAAGCTCAGGGGTGGTCATGACCCCCGTGACTCACCCCCTGGATCCGCCACTGGTAATACTAAAACACTGAAAACATAAAGTGAAAATTGAATGAATACATTTTAGAAAAAATGAGGCTCTCAGTTTTCAATAATTATAGAGAAATTTTTTGGCGTGGTACAAAGGTCCTATATGATTTCGAGCAATTCGTGTATATATTCGAGTATAACACATATCCAACGAACAACTTACTGACTATGCTCAGTAAATCTCTCATTTAAGTCATCAATTAAGAAATGTGTTTATTCTGTCGTTTTTCTAATATTTATCATCTATTCCTTTTTACCCCAAAGACGGGGTAAATAGAGACGACCAGGGAGCAAACAGACCCAAGTTTCTAGTTTTAATATTAAAGGGATTTTATGAAATAATAGCTACATTATTCAACAAACGCAAAATATAAAGTTCATGGGTTCTGCGGTCCTTTGAGCCCCGCTCTGCCTTATAGAAAGTTTATTAAACATTATTTTATAAACAACAGGAAATATTAAAAAAATATTACAACGACAAAGAATTCGAAAAATAAATACTTGTGAACGTTAACTTAATATTAATTCCTTATTTTAAATGATAAATTGACAGCCTACGTTATCGGTTACATCACAGTTCCCGATTGCTAATAAATAAAATGAAAAAACAGAATCAGTCGTCAAAAAATGAAATGTTGAAAATATAAATATATATTAGTATAAATGTATAAATATGTGTATATATATAAATGTGTGTATTTTTAGGTGTGCGTGAGCGCATGTTCTTGTATATCTGAAAAGGAAATAGAATGTCAGCGCAGTTATCAGACAATATTTGTGCAGACAAATGGACATCTTGGGAACCGACCTGTCCTGTGATAATTAGCGACATTCTCATAAAGATAACACAAGATACATGCCGACTGCAAGTTTCTCATTTCCTTGTGAAAAATTATCTTAAAATGTTTCTTCTAATAAAAGCATTCTTCACAATCACATGAAATGATTATCAACATTAATTTCATTGAAAGAAATGGTATAATCTAAGAAAGTTGAGTTGAATTATTAATATGGATATCAATCACTTGGGGAAAAAGGGGTATACTCGGAACACGTTATTTGTTCAAAAAAATATATGCGCGATTTTCTAAATTAACGTAAAGCTAATATAAAACTACTAATGAATGACTGTAAAATGTTTGCAATAACTAATTAGTTTAATAAATAACATTAACTGCAGAACTAATTGCAAACAAATTGCGTTAGCCAGCATCGTGTTATTTTCTAAGTTTTTATTTTTTTTTCTCGCTTTTTTATTATGAAACTATCAAGTATTTTACTATTTTATAATCCTAAATGCGTGAACTTTTGATGAAACCAACACACTTCAGTACAGTTTTTTTAAAAGAGGACCTTTCCAAGTCGACCAATTTTGAAAATTTAAAATTCATAGTTCAACAAAAAGTCTTAGAAAATGAGCAATTCGCATCATCATTTTTTTACTGTGGTCTTAGAAATGTTATTCACAATTACGGTTCCAAAGTTCAAATAAACAAAAATAAGAAAAATTAACCATAATAACCGAATAATGGTCACTAGTTTTACCAAAGCTCTGGGCTGCATTTAAAAGCTTATGAATTAAATGAACTACGTGAGATGCATTTTTTCAAGGTTTTGTTTTATGATTGTTATATGAATATCATCACCCCGTTACGACTTTATTGGATTCTGGGACACCCTGTATATATTTGTAGATATATTTTACTAAATTATTAAATATATTGATTATGCTATTTATTGATCTACAAAATATTTCATTAACAATAAATTGTTGACGGTAAACCGGATGATTTTCATTTATTTACCCATAATAAAAAATCGATTAATAAATAATTTATACCAATATTTTATATGCTAAATAAATATGCATTCATATACATTTATTACCATATTAATTCCCTATAGATATTTCATTTGTTCATTAAATTCGTATAACAAATGCATTATATCATAAGCGCGTCTTCTTCAGCGCCAAAGAGTTGAACATCGCCAGTAGTGCGTTGGCGCTGGACTGGCGCCTACGTGCGCGGCGTCTAGACCCCAACGGACCCATCGGAATCGGTTGGTAAGGCGATATGGTTAGCGCGAGTACCGCCGACTGAGAAAACTGACTCTTTTCACACAGAATTGGGATTAAAATTATTACTAGTTAAGCAATGAGTTCTTCAAATCTCTTGTAATAAGCTTGTGAAAAAATAATAAATATTGTATAAGCAATTTTAGTAATTCGCAATGTTTTGAAATTCGTATTTGATATTCATGTGACCATTCATCCTTCTTATTAGTTGAAGTGGCATATGTTTTTGTTTCTTACTAACTAAATTGAACAATTTGCCAAAAAAGAAATTCACAAATCCATGTGTTTAGATCAAAATGAGATTACCAACATGGATAAGATCAAGAAGTAGTTTATTTAATAAATTTTTAATGCAAAAAAAGCTATAACATCACACTTTCGACATTTATTGATCGAATTGCAACCTGTGTTATATCGGAGGTTTTGGTGATTATAAGAACCCGAAGAGAAAATAAATTAAACAATTTTCCAAAAATGAAAATCCTAAATCTATTTGTGTTTATCAAAACGAGGTTACCAATGAGGATCAGATCAGAATGTATTATATAAGACCCTGAAAAGAAACTAGTTGGTATTGGTATTTAGCCTTGAGGCAAGTTACATGAACTTCCCGATATGTGTAAATAATCGACTTAATCAATAAAAAATAAATTAATTAATGAGTGGATTTATTACACATAATTAAAAACGAACGAACACGTTAACTCGGAGTATTTTCAAAGAGCAACTTTTCAAAAATCAACAATTTTTATATTTGAATAAGTTTCAGTAGCATTTTAATGGTTTAGTATGTTTATTAAGACCAAGTACTATATTGTTATACCAATTAAATCGTCTAATTTTAATTTTAGCTAACGTCAAAAAAACTACTCATTTTCTCAAACTTTGATGAATTTTTAAAATTAAACTACTTGTCGTAAGACCGTAATATTTCAGTAAGTTCTATAAGACCATGATATATATCGCTAAAAAAAATCCGTAAAAATTGGCTTAATTTTTTTTTTCAATAGTTAATTACAAGAAAATGGCTCGGTAGATTTTCACCTAAAACTAATCAGTACCATTCCCAACTAATATCTTTCGAACAGTTTTTAATTTTTTAAAATCGGTTCGGTAGGATGAGCTTAAAATGTGGACGAAAAGTTCAACACTTTTTTTAAAATTACAAAGAAACGGCTTGGCATATCGTCGCACAAAACTGACAATAGATAGTCCTCTTCGAAATACACCAAATTTTCGAGAAAACGTCGATTTACGGCAAAAAATCTGTTCACATACACACATACACACACACACACACAAACACACACACATACTTTTTCCAAATTTGGTCTCATTCGATTCAGAATGGCTTGAAACGTCGAGAAAACATAAAATTAGCGAATCGGATTTTTTTATGAAAACATAAACTTCTTCTTCGGAAAGTTGAAAAAACTGTTTTCCATAAAGAAAATCACAAATTCAGATCAATATGTAGTTTGGCATAGCGTGTCTGCCATAACATACAAAAGATAGAATATTTCACAAAAATTAAAATTAATACATAGCATAAATCTTGAAAATCGTTTTGTCCCAAAAGTAAAGAAGATGCACCGATCATCTAGATATGGATATAGACGTACCACCGCATACCGCACCTCCTCGCTCGGCCTGCGGTCTATTTGAGTCCGATTATCTTTTGCAATGATCTTGTAAAGCTCGGAGCGGAGATAACTTTGACTAACTCAGTATCTTTTTCAAAAGGAACATCTCATATATAATGAACCGCAAACGATCTATGTGGGCTATTGCACACTGCCTTGTTTGAAGTACATACGAATAAACATGTTAGTAATTTATGAGACATAATTGAACAGAATCTCAGCTGACAGATTCGTATTGAGATAGATAACTGGTGCATCTGCGTAGGACACGTTGGTAACAGAGGTTTTTGTATGGGAAGACACAGAGAGGTATCGGAAAAATAAATTTGCCTGAATAATTATATGGCGCAAGTGAGCCATTTAATATTAATAAATTATGTTTAGAAATGAAACCGTAAATCAATGTTGTAAACTCGATGATAATGTGAGTTTATTGATAACTCAATTTACAACTAAACTGATTATGATATAAATTTTGATATCAATTTATTAGCCCGACAATTGATCGATGACTAAAACCGAGAGAACAATTTTTAACGATCGTGAAAACAATAATCTAGCTACAGCTTGCTAGATGCGACATTCGCATCAGAGTAGCTCCAAGTGTGCTGTGTAGTTTAGTAATCACATTGGCGTCAATCAACTGACATCTGTCAAGAACATTTTCATTCCGCCACAATTATACGGTATCTACCATGTAAAAAAATATAGTTGATACCATAAATATACAGATTGAAATGAAATATAATATTTATAAAGTTGAGCTTTATGCAACACTGCCCATAATGTATAATCTGTACAATTTACTCTTGTTAATTTTTTTAAGAGCAATCAGAACTAGGTTTTTTTAAAAAAATATATAGTTATGAAATAATTTCATATTTTTTCGCATAAATTCATATACATTTATCTAATTTTAATATAAATCTGTAATAGTCAGTATACCTAAATTGTAAAAAAAATGTAATTCATCATCGTTCTCTCGAATATTAGTAGAGGGCAACCAATGTTTGTTTGACTGAGTCAACTACTTTACGATTATTTTATATCTATGTGTCTCTTCATCATTTATGAAGATTATCCTTATGACTGTATCAATTCAAACACTATGTTCATTATTAATATAATGCGACTTGCCGCTAACCATTCGGAAGTTTTGCGATGTAGTATGAAGTAACTCCTTCGACGGGCGCCACATTTTCATCCGAGCGCAAATCCGCGGTTTCGGCGCTGTCTGAGATGAAAATGATGAACTGTTGTTCTTTGTTGGGTATAGACGACAAGATTATTTTCTACATCGAGCTATTGGGATTGTTTCACACGATAATAAAATTTTATTCCGATAAAACTCTTGCAAAATGGTTATTTAAAGTAACTATCTTTTGACAAAAAGGTAGTAATTTCTAACTTAGACCCAAATTTTTTTAGGGTAAGTTAGAGTAATTACAAAAAAATCGAAAATAAAATTGTTTATATATCTTTACGTTTCTGGGGTTTCTGGACATTTTGTCATACCTTAGAAAAATTAAAATTGATGAATGTATGTATGTGTGTATGTGTGCGTGTGTGTGTATTCAGGTACAAATTCAAATTATAAAAAAATTTCAAAACTGAAAAAAATCAAATTTTACAAAAAGTCATTTTTTTTCAAAATTGGTAAAAATTTCATTTTTTTCAGTTTTCAAAAAATTTTAAACTTTCTGAACATTTTGTCATACCTTAGAAAAAATTGATGTATGAATGTGTGTGTGAGTATGTGTGCGTATGTGTGTGTATTCAGATACAAATTCAAAGTGTAAAAAAATTTCAAAACTAAAAAAAATCAAATTTTTCAAAAAGTCAAATTTTTTCAAAATTGGTAAAAATTTCATTTTTTTTCAGTTTTCAAAAAATTTTAAACCTTGTTTAAAAATTCTAAATTACGGTACGGGAAGTTCCGACAATTTGCCTTAAGGCACAATACCATGCACCACTAGTTCCCTTTTTATCACAATAGTAAAATACACTTTTGTTTTTTCCTCTAGACAGGATCAGGAGTGGAACAGGTAGCCGATCGCCCCAGGAGGTTTGAACCCGTGCCGGGGACCTGGATGGCATGTCATGTGATATTTGGTTTAGGTTTAATATATAAAAAGTAAAGGTGTATTTCTATTTTTGTTCAATATTCTTTTTTGTACCACGGGCGACTCGAAATAAGGACCCATCATAAATCAATTTCGTTCCAATTTCGTGCCCAAGCTATGATTTAGATTTAGAACAAATACAAACGGCGTGAACAAATACAAACGCAATAGCTAAACGGAGTTACGTGGTGTTTTTAAACAGCATTTTATTAGATGTAGTAAAAGATGGAAGATTTATATCATTGCTAAACTAAAATATCTTTTGAGCAATCAATTGTCTCTGTTAAAATCCAAAGATTACTTTATTATATTATTTTTATTTGACAGGAAATTGAGTTTATTAGTTCTAAACATATTTTGAAATTCATCACAATTCTCGTAAACATTTATAGAACGGTTATAAAATATATATCGAAAGACAATAAGTAAATTTATGGTTTCATGCAAAGTAAAATTAAAATTTCTTATAATTCTCATAAATATTTACAGAAATATTATAGATAAATTTCTTATTAAAAATGTATTTGGATTCTAAAAGTGTTCTACAATATTAAAAAAAATTAAGTTAATCGCGGAACAAATACAAATTCAAGTAAAATTTAATCTACAATTTACAAATATTGACTTATTCAAAACGTTATGGTAGAAGTATCGATAATACGCATTATTTCTTTTATTTTTACTACCACTTGCTATCAAGTTTTTGCAAGAATGATCTTGATATATTTTCTGATGTCAAAGTGTTAAAAAAATGGTCCAGACTAAATTATAACAGGGCATATTTTAAGACATTGCTCACGATAGGATCATTTATCATAAATCGACAAACTTGTCTTAAGATTTCAGACGCGGTCGGGGTGCTGGCTCGATGAAGAATTTACAGTCAACGGTCGAATATATATATATATATATATATATATATATATATATATATATTAAATAAATGTGCATTGAACATTATCCAATCAAAACTTAAGGAAAGTCAATTAGAATATATGACAATTATTCTGATTAATGTGGCGCTCACTAATTTGATTCTGGATAATGTGATTTGGTGAATTATGAGATTAAAATAACATAAATTCATCAAAATAAAATTTTAAATTTTAACAAACCTTTGAATTTTATAAATTATTTACTAACTTTATTTTTTACAAATTTTTTACTATTGATTTGCATATTTAAAAACGTTTTGTTTGTAACATCACAAGATTGTATTTGCTAGAAAATCCATTGGCTCAGATATA
>NW_020539724.1:7928246-7983847 GCF_003426905.1 Ctenocephalides felis | reverse complement strand
CGAGGCTACAGATATACATTAGTCGGGTACTCGGAGCTGACAACACCAGAATTAATCATATGTATAGAAAAGAGCTTTTTGCTCTCAGCAATTCTGGAAAGGAATCAACGGAAGGCGATGTCTTACCGAGGAAGAACAAGGAAAAATAAAGTAGCGCGTGTCGCGTTTTGTCTAGGAGTTGGTAAAAATGTACTAGGTTGGTAACTGAGTAAGGACAAATTTTTGTTCAAAAATCAGAGATATTTTTGCCATGCAACTAAATACCTTTATCAATTACCTTTTGATAATTTCATCAGTTGTTTAATGTAGACATCAGAATTGATCATTCGGTTAGCGTAACCATTCAAAGAAGGCAGTTCCTTCCTAACCAACTTCAACTGAACGACCAGATCATTTTTTATTTTTGAGCAAATTTGGCAAACCAATTTGACATTGCCTTTTTTGAAGACTCCATCACCATAAGCAGTCCATAAGAGAAAATCAACAAAAGAAACCTAAGTAACTATCTTACCCGATCTTTCAAAATTCACAGTTAGTACATTATCGTGCAATCTGTCGTTTCACCCGCCACGTTGGGTGGTACAAATATCAAAACGAGCCCGAGTCCAGCGGCGAATTACATAATTACACTTATTTCGAGAGATCGGGGCACATAAATCATAACTCTATCACGATCGCTGAACTCCGACCATTACGCAATCAAAATAATCGATGACGAGGAGACGTGCCTCGAATAAATAATACCGCAGGATGGAATCAGAGCAAACTGAATAACCAAAGAGTTAGTCAAAAGTAGGAAAAGACTCATAAAAGCAAAAGGCCAGTCGTGGTGTAAGAGTCAGGAAGGTGGTCTAGCACAAACTAGGTTCTGTCCTAAATTTGATCAGCTTGACATGAGGCTGTATGATACCAAAATTTCACTTGATGTTGTAGATCTCAAGTGGATATCGCTTTTCGTGGGCATTGCTGCAACACATACAAGTCAACACTAGACACACAGAGTATATACAAATGAGTGGCTGGCCATTGAATTGCCCTCTAGGATGAAAATAATAGATTAGGATAAAGTTAGCAGATACAACTCAAAGAAGACGTAGATCCGATTGCTGTTCTATTTTTTTGTTGAAACTAGTAAAAATTCCATTTCTAGAAGTATTAAGTTAGTAAATCGTTCCAAAATCCATTAATTTTATCCCAAATCTTGATTTATAGCAGTGGCGTAAAAATAGATAATAACATTTAGTTACGCATGACCAAACGCCCCAAAACAGGTTCCCTCGACACATTTCTCGTCCATATAAATGGGAATCAAAGGCGCCACTAAAGTTGTCATATGATACGTCCCAATATTCAGTATTTAATATAAAACTAGAATTATTCACGGTGCTTTCCGATTTGGTACCGTGACCCTTGTTTATATCATTTCTTATCATATATTGCGGTCAACGTGTGTCGAACAAAACTAGAACTGGAAGTAGATCATTGATTGCCAGTTAAATAAAATATGATATTAAAATTAACAAACATGTGCAATTAAAAAAAATTAAATGCACTGTAAATAGATTTTCTCTATATGTAGTATTTCATCATGCCCATGTCCATGGAAAGATTTTTTCTATATATTTTACATAATTTTTTATATAAATTGTCTCTATATCTTATATTTCCTACGCATTTTTTAAATATTTTGATATGTAATATTTTACATGCATTTTTTTAAAGTATTATACTACAGATTTCGTCTACATGCATAAATAGATAGTATTTTACACCCATTTTTTGGAATTGTACGATATACTCTTACAAAATCTAAAAACAATCAATTGTTTTATTATAAAAGCCTCTACCCCAAGATTCAAAAAATAGAAAAGTTAAATAAAATTACGCAAAATATAAAACAATTCCGTATTGTAATTTCTATCTAATGTTTTATACCACTGCTTTTGGAAATGTCTGATACATGGTTTGGTCAGATCTGCGGTCTTTGCGCGCCGGAACGAATCATCTATCGAATTTCATTTGATTTTATTGCAAATAACAAGCGGAGCCCTGGCCCCCTTGTGGGTGCCACCTCATTTTTCATAGTCTCAGCCGTCGAGAAAAACGCGCTCAGGAAACCGAAAAGAGATAACGCTGGAATTTACTGGTTATTTTGTAATAAAAGCGGAAAACCATTGGCGGACAATGGTAACAGAAAGACGCAGAAATAGAGAAAAAGTATTTAGTTGTCTTATTATAATATTTAGTTATAATTAGTTTAATATTAAAACAGGTTTATTGAAATTGTGATTAGTTAACTTTTGATTATCTGTAAAAGTAGCTGAATGTACTTAGTGTAAGAAGAAGTTCCCGAGTGCCGGACACCTAAGGTTATTTATAAATAAATCAAAAAATATTTTACGAAATGTTTATTAAATTATGACTTATGTTAAATAATAAAGTTAGAAAATAAACTAAATTAACAAAAACGCAACCTCTGCTAACAAATATTAATACTATCAATCAAACTTTGGTAACAAAAAATGATTTTACAAAGTGGCACCTAGTACCGGACATTTCAAAATAACCAGCATTGAACACAGTCTTGGCGCGTGATCCTGCACGATTGATACTCGAAAACATAATACGTGTTAAATAGAGTGTCCGGCTTTAGGTGCCGTCCGGCGTTACGGGACTTCCCTTATAGTTTGCTACGTAAAAGTAAAAAAAAATTTTTTTTGAGAAATAGATTTACTATATATAAATAATTTAAATAAATTCGTGGTGGACATAGCATCAAGTAAAATGAGAATGTAAAGATCTTTAAACTTTATTATTAAACGTCTTCATTATTCTATACGTTTCGACATCATCAGTGGCCAATCTACTATTACAATTTACAAAAAAAACGAAATTACTCAGTTACTACTCTGTTTTAAAGTTATTATTAAAAATCTCAAAGAACAGTAATAAAGAGTAAAAAAAGTAAATTCCATTGCCTATGCATAGCTTTCCTTTTCCAAACCCACTCCGTCCTCCATCTTAACCCATCGCCCTCCACTTTGGCAGCAAACGCCATTTTGCAGTCGCCTGTGCGAATATTTTCGTGTTTTGTCGCTCGTTCGGTCATTTTATTCGCGCAAGTGCCCGCGACAATGATTTACTGCTTCAAATGCATCAAAAGACGCCGAGAGAGGAATACAGAGGATGCCAGACTAATATATTAGTACCGACCGAGCTGGCCAAAGATGAGCTATAATGATCCTTCGAAATGTTAAGATTCTGGCTTTTGTTTTAGAGACACAGGAAGAGTGAAGACTCATGTCAGACAATCGTAATTAATTCTAAGTCTTTGATGTTAAGGTCACTTAAGAAAATTTTGTGATTGCATCGAAATAACGTGTCTAGAGACTACTCTATAGACTTCTTTCCAGTATGATCTACGTTCATCCCTAAATTTCGATTTTTACTATTTAAAAGAAATGAGAATTCCAAAAAAGTTGTAAATTTTTTTTCACATAGTCGCTAGTTTGTGAAAAGAAAAATTAACTTATCCATAGTTCATACAAAAGCGACCTGATTCTAAATTAATAATATATATTATTATTTTTCTCAGATTATTTTCATATCGATCAGATTGCTATAATATAATGAAGTTATTAATGCAACCTGGTCAGAAGTAGAATTTTATATATTGCACTGATAACTTAAAGACCAATACGAGCTTTTCCTTAGCAAGAATGCAGAAAAATAAACCTTTGCAAGATAAAACATAGTTTTTTATTGCTGCAATGCGACACGAATTCTGTGAAGTACAGAAGTGGATTCGTAATGAAAGTAGCAGAGTTAAATTTATACGAACAAATAAATTTATTATATACATATACTTATAGATTTAATATTTATTACTTCTAAAAAAAAATTCAAATTAGAATTAGAATGAAAAAAAATTGATTTTAATCAAGTAAATGTGATTACCTTCAAGTTTAGAGATGGTTCAAACAAATTTTTGAACTAAATTAATTTTGTTAGTTTTGTTTGGATTTAAATCAAAATTAAATTATTTAAATCTAATTTAAATTAAATATTTAGTTATATATAAATGAATTGAAATACGACTGCGTCCCTGAAGCCTGCGGCACGTGTACGTGTCGTAGCTATGATATGAGGTATGAGAGGAAATTCTTTGGAAAAGTGGGCAGAGTTTTTCCATGACAAATTATATATATGTATATATATATATAAATATATTTATGTGTGTGTGTCAAGTTTCTTATTACTTATAATACAGATTACTGCATTGTTTCAATATTCAAGTTACTATCAGATAATGAACCTGATATTATATTTCGACTATTAATTGAGACAGCAGATTCCTAACTTCCTAGTAAATACACTATGTAAATTTCAGCACCTCGAATTTTTCAAAAAAAATCGATAAAATATATCATGACTCTGAGAGTCAAGCTGTTGTAACAAACGACTCCCAATTAGAAACGTTCATACAATAATTCTTATACATAAAATAAATTCAATAACGCTATATACTAGATAATAAATCATTTACTATCCTATTTGAAAAATATCCCATTTTACCGACCGTAGCGTAAAGCTCCGGATTACGGCAACAGCTAAGGGGTCCCCAGGTTAATAAGACGCTGATCGATCGTTTAATAAATGTCACTTAAGTGGTATTTTGACTTAAGCCACATGATCACGTAAGATCTAGAGGTATTACATAAAATCCCTAATTCAATAACGATTACTTATTGACTATTAGACTAGCTTGCGAAATATTGAGGAAGAGACATGGTGTAGAAAAACAAACACAATGGTGAAGAAAATTATATGAAGTTGCCTGAATCGTGACAAATATGGTCAAAGGATTGATATCTGTGGTATAGAGAAACCTATTATCAAAATAGTTATGTATATACAAGCACATCTCAATATGGCAAGTATGGCAAATTTTTATATATGTTTATATTTTATTTTAGCAAAAGTTTTGTTCGGACGTCTTTTCGTTTTATTATATTGGCCATGAAGATGACAAACTTCAGGGCATTTACACGGAATGGTTGCTACCCCTGATGGAGGGGGTAGCGGAGTGTTTTAATTGAACTAGTTCTTCACTTCTAAAAGTAAAGTCCACGAAACAACATGTAATAAACCAATAAATATATATCTTCTTTCATTATAGCTTAGTAACAAATCAGTGATTGTAATTAGAACTGCAACAAATACATAATATACAACAAATCAGTGTCAGTCCACAGCTACAAGGGTTAAATTATAACCCAACAACCTGAATTATCGAAGGAGAGTTTTAATAAATTCTATAACTACGTAACAAAAAACTACAAGTTTTATTAACAAATTTATCAAAGTAGCTTTTGTTACGCATTTCCTATCCTAGTGTTTATTTTCAAGAATGGAACCTGGTGTCGAGATTCACAGATACATCTAATAGTTAGTATATGTTGCAGCAATGCCCCCAAAAAGCTATTATCACTTGATTTTTCATAAGTTAGATGGGTTTTAATAAATTTGAGTACAAAATTCTATATAAAAAGTGAATGGTGTGTGCAGCTCATAATGAACTTGCTAAAAGCTCATTTCAATATAACAATCCATTTATTATTATTATTGATTTAAGAGAAAAATTGTTATTTATTGATTATCAACAATGTATTTTTTAACTGAAATATATTCGGGTTGTAATTTTTTTCTGCTCTATTTTTATTACTTCATTATAACACAAGAGTGTCCGTGACACCGATTGACGTCTTGTTTGTGACTGACAGTTTTGTCACTCATATCTAAACATCAAGGAATAAAAATTAAGGAAAAATCCATCGAACTTGAAACAGATAAGGGTTGCGATTTGACAGATTTCATATTGTATCTATTTTGGTCGGTCGTTTAAATATTAAAGAAAGAAACAACAGAAAAACAGTTCGAGCACTAATTTACTCCTATCCTATAAACATATATTCTGAGAATATAATAAGAAAAATCTTGTGAATATAAAATATTGTTTTTGAGTTAAAAATTAGGTATATGTAAAATAAAAAAATAAAAAAATGTGTGTTATCACCTAATTAATGACATTATTACGAAAAGAGTAAGTGAAGGATTTTTGATAATTCAGATGTTCCACCTATACTAAACAATATCATAAAATCAAAATTTATAGTCTATTTACTAGAGATGACCAAAAAAAACTAGATATATAATAAAATAAAACAAATTAATAAACTATATTATTAATTAAACAAACTATAAAATTCTTATAATAGAATAAATTTGAGCAAAGCTTTACAAAATAAGTTTTATGAAATTTAGTCCATTTACTCATATTATTACTACGATCCCATGTCCTCTCTCTACTTGCAAATTCGCATCATCCGACAAACTATTAATAATTCATAACCCCCGTCTGTTATGAAAGTATCTACAATAGTCGGAGGATATCAATAAAAATAAAAACAAATTTCACTAATATACACATTTATCCCTATCCACCCTCCCTAGTGGTGAATTCGTATGGACCTCGTGAGATTCAAAATCACGCAGGATGAACACAATGTAATAGCGGACGGCGGACGGCGAACGGCTGACGGCAGACCTTGCGTATCGCTAACATCGAGGGTGAAACATTTCGAGAGGGTAGTTGCAGGGAAATAGATACATGCACCAAAATAAAAGATCGTGATTCTAAAACTATGATAGTCAATTATTTTTTTGTTCTTGTTTTTGAACTGCAATGAGAAGTGAACAGTTTTATGAGCAGTTTTGATGATACTTTTTACCACAGGCAACTCCATAGTTGGCCTGTTCATATTCGATATATTTTTTATTGTAACTTTTTATATTTTTATTTCCTTAAATAACAATCAAAATATAGTATCTACTAAACGGCTAGAACAACTTTTGCCAAAAACTAATCAAAACTTCTTATGTTCACCATATTAATAGGAGCTTTTGGAATCATTCAAATCGGTTGATCCGTGTGCCCGAGAACGTGGACTAAAAATTGTATCCCCACATACATACACACATATCTATTTTTTCTAAAGTATGTCAAAATGATCAGAAACCATAACATACTAGCTATAATTGTTTTTTTTTACTGACATTACGAAGAGTCAAACTGACACTCGAAAAGTATGAAAATCTAATAAAATGTTGTACTGATCATTATTGTTTGAGAATCTCCAGCTAAAATACATCCCAACTACTCCATAGGAAAAGATTTATTTTCTGCTTTTTGAATCATTCAAATCGGTTGATCCGTGCGACCAAAAACATGGACTAAAATTTGTATCATATATATATACACACATATCCATTTTTTCTAAGGTATGCCAAAATGTTCAGAAACCATAACATACTAGCTATAATGTTTTTTTTAATTTTCATCCATTAAGAAGAGTCAAACTGACACTCGAGAAGTATGAAAATCTATTAAAATTTTGAACTGATCATTATAGTTTGAGAATCACCAGCTAAAATACATCCCAACTACTCCAGAGGGAAAGATTTATTTTCTGTATTTGTATTTTGGATCGCAAATTGACATTGGGGCATCAAACATACAGAAACAGCGTATTATCGCGATAGGGTTACGCAAATAAAATCAAAACTTAGGAATATTGATAGCTGTTTTTTCCTGAAGTACTTTTTCACAAAAAACGTCACTAGAACTTTTATGAAGACCTTTATTTGATTTATTGTGACAGTTAGGAACAGGATTACTATAATAGTTTGGTGATATTTTATATTTTACGAGTTGTTGTGGATAGTAATAGTAATATAAATTATTTGTTAACTGCATAAAATAATATAGTGTAGGGCGAGACTCAAAGGTGCAATTTGACTTTGAGCAAATATATTGTAAAAACCAAACCAATTATTTCAAAACGAATAACACATCAAACAAACAACTATCTGATTATGTTTAGTAAAACTCCCAGCTAATTCATCATTCTAGGTATGCATTTTTTGCTGTTTTTCAAAAATTTGTCATGTAGTCGTCTGGAGAATTAATATAGTTTATTTATATATATTTTTTTTTCCATATTTGTCTTTAGTTTTTTTTATACTAACTCTAGAGGATCGCCACTGGGCATATTTTCTTATTTGTAGACAATCAATTGTCAGCATTCTCTGCTAAATGTAATTATTTTTATAGATTGCAGAATAAAAATAAAAAAAAATTAAAAAAAATCTAGTCGTTTTTACCCCCCCCCCCCATATGTGGATTAAAATGCAACTGTCAGCAGACAAACAGGTTCAAAGTCTAATTTTTAATTATAAAAGGATTTTATGAAATAATAGCTACATTATTCTACCAAGGCAAAATTTAAATTTGATGGGTATATTATTTACAGAGATAACACAGCATTATGTATATCAGGGTGATCCTTAAAATAGACATTTTCGAATTTCCTTGCTCCCAAAGGCTCAAATGGTTCCAAACTGATAAAAAACAATTTTCTGAAAGTTTTAGCTTTTAATATCAACTTTTAGATAGTGCGCAATTCAATCAAACTTCGTATGGAAATAGCAGAAAAAAAAATTTGAAAATTAAAAAAAAAAAATTTGGTTATAAATTAGCGACATATGAATTAAAATTGAAAATTAGTGTCATTTTTTATTAAAAATTCGACGCTCTGCAAAATTTTTGAACATTTTTTCCTGCTATTTCCATACAAAACTTTGTTTGAATTGCGCACTATCTAAAAGGCAATATTAAGAGCCAAAACTTTCAGAGAATTGTTTTTTATTAATTTGGAACCATTTAAGCCCTTGGGAGCAAGGAAATTGGAAAATGTCCATATTAAGGACCACCCTAATGTATACATTTTATGGTAAATGTATATATTATATGTATACCTTTTTACCAGCGGACCTTAAGCCCCACTCTACCATATCTGTAAAAATTATCACAGCTTAATAAACACCGGAGTTCTAGAAAATTTTATGCAAATATGTAACATTTACCAATAAATGTGGTAAATCAATTGGATACACTCATTCCCGGAAGTCCCCACATATAAGAGAATGATGAACCGATGGGTTACTTCTCATATCAATACCTTAGGTCATAAGTCATACACAAAAACAGCTTATAGAACAGTAATGAAGAGTTCTGTTGCTGTGGAAACAAAAAAAAAAAAAATCCCGGAAGTCCTTCCAATGTATTGGCATTCGATATAGACAATCCTCAGGTTCTAAGTGCCAAAACTAAAAGTGCCAAGACCAAAAAATTCCTGATGCTCTGAATAAAATAGGTAAAAACTATTAATAAAAGAAAAAAAGTGGCAATTGGATTAATCTACGGTCTCTTTTCTGAACTTTTCCATTACAAACTATGCTATATCCCTCCAAAAGATGCCGAATTGTGAATCCGGGCTTACCCTGGGACGTGATCATACAAATTATTTATGTTAATTCAGAACCGGAAGCCTCGGCGGTCCGGAAGCGATTCGGCGATCGTCAGCCGTCTGCCGCGTGCGCCGCCACGTGCGCGAATCGCGCGGATTTTGTGCAACGCGATACACCCTACTTACATTATATGTCGCAAGCATTTATTTGTCTCTCTGGTTGAAATTTGTCCGGGAGAGGTTCCCAAAAGATAAAAGATAAATCAAATTTAAATGATAATATTTGTCCAAGTCAATATAAAATTTACAGTTTAAGAGAAGAGATGTTATTTATTAGTGCAAAATACTAAAATGACATAAAAGTCAGGTATATGTGGCGGGCATATTTTAGTCAGTGGCATGCTTGACTCACACGTCAGAGATCATGGGATCGAATCCTGGCACTGTCATAGAATTTGAATTGTTGAGTTGAAATAAAATAGAACTAGAAGCGAGCAAAAATACAAGATTACTTTAGAAATATGAGAACATGACCAAATTTGACTTACGGATACACCAATTACATATGTGTACAGTTTGACATAGTTTATTTCATAAATAATACTGAAATATAGTACTTAAATTAAACTTCTCAAAATTTTCCAAAGTAATTTTATTTCTAAGATAACATGTTGATCTTTTTCGAAAATGATTGATAAACTATTTGAGTATCGCAGTTTATATCAGACTTTCCCCCAACGCCGCAGAAAAATCTCATAGACCCTGTATCAAAGCCACCACTAACCATGTCAAATCAAGATGACTCTTTACTTTCACGGTACGACGACTATTTATTTGTTTGAATGTCGTCATACGTCTGTTATGTATATTAAATGAAATTTAACACAAGTTTAATTAAATCTTGTCGAAAACTATTAAGAGAAAAAACAAAAATTATAATTTAGTAATAATTAAGACTATTTAAATTTGAATTGAATTTAATTGAATCTTGTCAAAAACTATTAGAAGATGAAACAAAAATTAAAATCTAGTGATAATTGATACTATTTAGATTTGTATTTTATTTTCTATGTTTTGCAGTAAGATTTTTATGGATGGAAAAATTTTTTAAAATTAAAAAAAAAATTTTTAGGTATAACTTAGCGACAAATGAATTAAAAGTAAAAATTCTGTCATTTTTTATTGAAAAATCGACGCTCTGCAAAACAGGTTTTTTATAATTTGTTTTGTAGAGCGTCGAATTTTGAATAAAACTCATTTATTTTATATCTAAAAAACATTTTTAAAATTTTTGAAGGATTTTCCATGCTATTTCCATACAAAACTTTGATTGAATTGCGCACTATCTAAAAGATAAGCTAAAACTTTCAGAGAATTGTTTTTTATCAATTTAGAACCATTTGAGCCCTTGGAAGCAAGTAAATTCGAAAATGTCCATATTGAGGACCACCCTAATATATATATATATATATATATATATATATAATTAGATAAAGAAATTTATTAGAAAGGCTAATAGAAGTTATGAAATATAAACCTTTGTTCACCGCCAAGAAAATCCTCATGTTCTGAGATTTTGATGGAACATGTTATGGTAAAGTTGACGAATATGATGTATTATTTTGGAGAAACAGGTTACATTTTCTAGAGTTACTGAATTATTGAAGAATTAAAAAATATAATAGAATATTTTATTGATACTAATAATATTCAAATGCATATATGTCCATGCAGAAATGATGTCGACCTGCAGTAGATAATTTGATTTTCAAAAAGTGGATGAAATTTCTACAATTGAATGTTCGTTAATAAATTTGAAATTATATATACAGTAGAACCCCGTTAAGACGATTATAATCGATACAATATTCCGCATAACACGCAATTTTAGGGGGCTTCCATTAATCACGTGAGGCTTTTAGGGGGAGAGGGGGGTTTGACAAAAAAATTACAAAATATCACGTGGGAGATATAGGGATATAGCAATATATCACATAAATTTATTATTTTTACTATTTGTTATAAAAATAGTTCAAACATTTTGAAAAAAATTAAAAATTTTAGTTTTTTGACGTAACTAAAAATACACTTGATGTTTGGTAGTGAAGGGGGGGGGGGGGTAATTTTGAATGTCACCAAAGATCACCAAAGGGGAGGGGAGTCTAAAAATCCTTAAAAATTTGCTCAAGTGATTAAAAGACGCCCCCTCACGCCGATGACTATAAAACATATTGTCCATATACAGTATAATACACATTCTCGATTATTACACGTTTAGAAATCGTCTTAACGGAGTATTACTGTATATTACAGTAATTAGATAAAATAATAGTTACTCCTATTCTGTAGGAGTACTGATGAGTTGTATCTGAATTGGCGAATTAATCAATATCCGAATTTTATTTTCTCCACCATCGCCATTAAGCACACTTCAACGTGAACGATTAGATCGTTCTATTACCATGCTTGAACAAAATAGTCGGAATAATAATAATAGTTCGAATCACACAATGTTGATATGGCTATGAATTGCCGCCGACAGCCTAGCACGTGGTCGTAAACTGCAATCGGACGCGGCGGCCACGTGCGGTGCGACATCGCGACGACGTATCCGGCGGGTGGATTATGGTAAACTAATGGATTTTGCGTCATCGCATTATTTAAATCTCGAAACACTTAAATGTGTTGATGGTTTCATTAGCAATTTGATACTACGTGCCAGTAGTTAATAGACTTATGAATAATAATATACAAATAATAGAATATTAGTCACATATAACACAAAGAGGATAAGGACACTTGAACGGAAATGAAACTTGGAAGAATATGAAAAATAAAACTGGAATACTTCTCTCGATCTTTTATAGCTTAAGGGGGTATTCTAGTGTAGAAATTCAAAAAAAGACATTTTTTTATTTCATATCTTCAAAGTTTAACTATCTAAGAATATGAGTACGAAAAGGTTTTTAAAAAATTGAATTATTTTCAGAGATACAGGCATTTTATTGACTCGGTCTCCATACTGGTTTGGCTTCAGGCAAAACTTTAAATGCGTTCTTCTCAGAACAGACGTTTTCAGTACTGTTGACACGATTTCTCGAGTTTAATCGACCGATTCATTTGAAATGTTCAGAGAGTCTTGTTTATAGACCTATCTATAGCCCGAACTAGGATTATCCCCAAATTCCATTTTTTACTATTTTAAAAAATTCGAGAAACTCAAAAAAACAGTAAAAAAAACTTTTTTTTCAAACAGTCGTCAATTTGTAAAAAAAAAAAATTTTCACTCATCGCCAATTCGGGCGATTGCGACATCATTGTAAATTAATAATCTTTTTATTCTTTGCATTTCCGATGGCTAGGAGGGCTTAAATCATGTCAAGACTGAGGTGCCAATTTTTTGAGACCACCCAATTTATCAGCTGACAGTTTTTACAATTTTCAACTTTTTTATTTTTTACTCGTAACTAAAAATACACGTGATGTTTGTCGGAAGAGGGGGGAAAATTTTGAATATCACCACGTATCACCAAGGAGGAGGGAGAAAAGGTCCAATAATCCTCAAATAATCGATCACGTGATTAATGGGCGCCTCCTTAAACCTTAAACCTTATCCATGAAAACATGTCTAACAAAAATCTGCAATTACATTGTTGCCAACCTAATAATTCATAAATACAATTGTGATCAAATGCATATTTAATTTTATATATTAAATTAAATTATATGAACGTGATAAGATCTGTCTAGATCAAGCGAACTAGACCTGAAATAAATAATTCAATTTATCCCTCGGCAAATTTCCACAAATCTCCATTTTACAACCGCTCCATTTTACAAAAGTAAATATAAAAAGAATGCAAAGTTGAAAAATAAAACAAATCTCTTGGATTGTATCCAACGGATGCACCTTACCGAGTCGCGTACTTATAACTTGAAAGACAAATAAGAATTCAAAAAAGTGCAAAGTGCACTGAAACAGTCCGCGGAGCTTCAGCTTGTTATAAGTAATTGCTACTGAAATCCTTTGAATGCAGTTCATAAGGGTAATCGTTACTCAGCGCCTCTTGGATTTTAACACAAATGAGATGAGAAGTGCAGTCGGAATGGCTTATTTATAACGATAAATGAACGGTTGAAATATAACTCAATCGAATCAAAAATTTTGAGAGCAGATCTATACACAAGATTTAGATTTCAGAATTTTTAGAATTAATTTATAAATTTTAAACCTAATATAAAAATAAGAAAATTTAGAAAAAATAATCTGCTACACAAAAGGATGAAATTATTAATTTATAAAAAGAGAAACAAAAACATGACTGTTTGCACTCTTGAATTCACAACTTTTGCTGAAAAATTATATAAGTGTCTATTTTTATTAAGTATCTAATAATATATTTTGGGAAAATTTCTCATAGTTGTCTGAAACATTTCCGCTGTAGCTTCGGAAGTAAGGTTAAAAATATTTGAACGATAATAGGGTTAAAAATTTAGCATCAACACGCTAAAAGAATTCTTTGTTTAAAATCGGGATATACTGAAGTGTTTTACGCATACTCGATGCCAAAGTAACTTGAGGAAGCTTTTTAGTTAGAAATTAATCTTTATTAATATGGGCAAAAATAGACATATTTTCATAATCAAGAATCAACTGAAATTTTACTGAACATAGTTGTTTGCTTGTACATGTGTGTGTGATGTAGTTCATTGGTTTGTCCATTGGCAAGTGGTCTACATGGACCCCAGGGCAGAATGGAAACTTTTAAGGGGGGCACGAAAATAAAACTGAAGGTCCACGGCATATTTAGAAATGATTTAAACTTTAAATGTTAGTATTGAGCGCAGAGCCAGCCACCCATCAACCTCGCATATCTCAAAAACTTGAATGTTCCAACTTTAAATTTTGGTCACATCTTGGTAAAGTGTGGTAACAATGTGTGTCAAGTTTCAACAAAATCGAATTATGCATTTTTGAAAACGTATGATCTGTTTCAATAAATATTGAGAGCGTAGCCAGCCACACATCAACTTCGCATATCTTAAAAACTATTGAATGATTCAACTTTAAATTTTTATCAAATATTTAGTAAGTGTAGTAATAATGTGTGTCAAGTTTTCATCAAAATCGAATTATGCATTTTTAAAAACGTACAATCTGTTTCAATATCAGTATTGAGAGCAAAACCAGCCACCCATCAACCTCGCATATCTTAAAAACTATTGAATGATTCAACTTTAAATTTTTGTCAAATATTTAGTAAAATGTAGTAACAATGTGTGTCGAGTTTCATCAAAATCGAATTATGCATTTTGAAAACGTACAATCTGTTTCAATACTGGTATTGAGAGCGTAGCCAGCCACCCATCAACCTCGCATATCTTAAAAACTATTAAATGATTCAACTTTAAATTTTGTAAATATTTAGTAAATGTAGTAACAATGTGTGTCAAGTTTCATCAAAATCGAATTATGCATTTTTGAAAACGTACAATCTGTTTCAATACCAGTATTGAGAGCGGAGCCAACCACCCTCAACCTCGCATATCTTAAAAACTATTGAATGATTCAACTTTAAATTTTGTCAAATATTTGGTAAAGTGTAGTAATAATGTGTGTCAAGTTTCATCAAAATCGAATTATGCATTTTTGAAAACGTACAATCTGTTTCAATACCGGTATTGAGAGCGGAGGAGCCAGCCCACCCATAAACCACGCATATCTTAAAAACTATTGAATGATTCAACTTTAAATTTTTGTCAAATATTAGTAAAGTGTAGTAACAATGTGTATGTCAAGTTTCATCAAAATCGAATTATGCATTTTTGAAAACGCACGATCTGTTTCAATTTCAATATGAGCGGAGCCAGCCACCCAACCTCACATATCTTAAAAACTATTGAATGATTCAACTTTAAATTTTTGGGAACCGATGGTTTAGCTTTAGACAGTAAAATTGGACCTCTGTAGCCCGCCCTTATATATAAATTTACTCTAAAATTAAATTCTCTAGCAAGTTAGCTAATTGTTAATAATTTATTCACATAAATCGAAAAATAATGAACGTCGCGTTTTTAACAAACGAACTTTATATCATTAACTACATTCCTTCTTTATGACACATTATATTCCCCTTTTCCAGTCTAACCCGATTCTAACCAGGTACTGCACACAGTTCGGTCATAAAGAATTTATTGTGCGATCAGCATATAAGTACCTACTAGTTCGCGTTTTTTGCTACTTCTTCAGTCTGGACTGTTTATTTTTCGTTCGCGTTTTATTTTGCACTTGTAGGAGTACACTTCGGTCTAATTACCTCGAGGCCACTCCCTCGCGAGCTTTTATGACCGAATCGGCAAGTAAAGTGCAAGGGACCGAGTTAAGGCTAATAATAAGGGTTACCGAGGAGACTTCGAGTAATTGAGCACGATATAGCTGAAAAAGGATTTTGATCGTATGAGGAAAATGGGAATGGGTAGTTGAGAGTTTTGTAGAGGGAAAGTTTTTTCTTTAAATTTTTATATTGGTTGTATAAAAATTTATCGGTATTTTAGGCTACAAAAATTATGCATGCAGCAATATTTTCTACATTTTATAATTAGTGTTTATCGTTAATGAATTGGTTTCAACAGTAACTGAAAAGGCAACATCCTTTAAATATTTTTAATCTTACTTCCAAAGCAATAGCGAAAATGTATCAGACAACTATGAGAAAATTTCCCAAAATATATTATTAAATACTTAAAAATACTTACAAATAAAAATAGACACGTTTATAATTTTTTAGCAAAAGTTGTGGATTCAAAAAGTGCAACCAGTCATGTTATTGTGCTTGTTTTACTCTTATTTTAAATTAATAATTTCAACCCTTTTGTGCAGATTGTAATACTAAAACACTGAAAATATAAAGTGAACATTGAATGAATACATTTTAGAAAAAATGAGGCTCTCAGTTTTCAATAATTATAAAGAAATTTTTTGGCGTGGTACAAAGGTCCAATTTGACTTCGAGCAAATCGAGTATATTACAACAAATAACACATATCAAATAAACAACTTACTGGCTATGTTCAGTAAATCTTTCATTTAATTCATCAATGAAGAAATGTGTTTAATCTATCGTTTTTCAAATATTTATCACCTGATCCTTTTTACCCCAAAAACGGGATAAATATGAACGGTCAGGGAGCAAACAGACCTAAGGTTCTAGTTTTAATTTTAAAGGATTTTACGAAATAATAGCTACAATATTCAACAAATGCAAAATATAAAGTTCATGGGTTCGGCAGACCTTTGAGCCCCGCTCTACCCTATATCAAGTTTATCAAACATTATTTAATATACAACAGGAAATATTAAAAAAATATTACAACGACAAAGAATTCGAAAGATAAATACTTGTAAACGTTAACTTAATATTAATTCCTTATTTTAAATGATAAATTGACAGCCTACGTTATCGGTTACATCACAGTTCCCGATTGCTAATAAATAAAATGAAAAAACAGAATCAGTCGTCAAAAAATGAAATGTTGAAAATATAAATATATATTAGTATAAATGTATAAATATGTGTATATATAAATGTGTGTGTTTTTAGGTGTGCGTGAGCGCATGTTCTTGTATATCTGAAAAGGAAATAGAATGTCAGCGCAGTTATCAGACAATATTTGTGCAGACAAATGGACATCTTGGGAACCGACCTGTCCTGTGATAATTAGCGACATTCTCATAAAGATAACACAAGATACATGCCGACTGCAAGTTTCTCATTTCCTTGTGAAAAATTATCTTAAAATGTTTCTTCTAATGAAAGCATTCTTCACAATCACATGAAATGATTATCAACATTAATTTCATTGAAAGAAATGCTATAATCTAAGAAAGTTGAGTTGGATTATTAATATGGATATCAATCAGTTGAGAAATAGGGGGGTATAATACTCAGAACACGTTATTTATTTGAAAATTATATGCGCGATTTTTTTAAATTAACGTAAAGCTGATATAAAACTACTAATGAATGACTGTAAAATTTTTGCAATAACTTTACCCAACAATTTGGCGTAAGACGATTGAAAAGTCAATGGCCTTTAGATTTAGTCTTAGATTAGCTTCAATATAACATTATCTTTTCAATTGTTAAACTAAGAAGATTTCACTGGAGTTCTTCATAGACATCGCTCTCAAATATTGTCAATTTAGCTTATAGGAATCCTTATGTATTTCTGATTTCTGAATAAAACAGAGTTAAAAAAAAACTTAATTAGATAATTACGTTGTAACTAATTGTAAGCTTGTTGTAACAATTGTAAGCGAAATGCGGTAACTGGCATCGTGTTATTTTTAGGTTTTCATTTTATTACTAGTTTTTTTTAGTATTAAACTATAAAGTATTTTACTATTTTATAATCCTGATTAAGTGCGCGATCTTTTGATGAAGCTTGTCAACACACTTTAACACAGTTTTTTTAATAAAGCCTTTCCAAGTCAACCAATTTTGAAAATTTCAAATTCATAGTTTAACAAAAAGTCTTAATTCTTGTAAACTGAGCGCAATTATCATCATTATTTACTGATGTCTGAGAAATGTTATTCACGATTACGGTTCCAAAATTCAAATGAACAAAAAGAATAAAAATTAACCACAATCACCAAATAATGATCACTAGTTTGACCAAAGCTCTGGGTTACACTTAAAAGCTCATAAATTAAATAAACTACGTGAGATGCATTTTTTTTTTAAGTTTTGTTTTATGATTACTGTATATATGTGTAAATAAGTATATTTATATCAAATTATTCAATATATTGATTAGGCTAATATTATTTCTGATTATGGCTATTTATTGTTCTACAAAATATTTCATTAACAATAAATTGTTGGCGGTAAACCGGATGATTTCCATTTATTTACCCATAATAAAAAATCGATTAATAAATAATTTATACCAATATTTTATATGCTAAATAAATATGCATTCATATACATTTATTACCATATTAATTCCCTATAGATATTTCATTTGTTCATTAAATTCGTATAACAAATGCATTATATCATAAGCGCGTCTTCTTCAGCGCCAAAGAGTTGAACATCGCCAGTAGTGCGTTGGCGCTGGACTGGCGCCTACGTGCGCGGCGTCTAGACCCCAACGGACCCATCGGAATCGGTTGGTAAGGCGATATGGTTAGCGCGAGTACCGCCGACTGAGAAAACTGACTCTTTTCACACAGAATTGGGATTAAAATTATTACTAGTTAAGCAATGAGTTCTTCAAATCTCTTGTAATAAGCTTGTGAAAAAATAATAAATATTGTATAAGCAATTTTAGTAATTCGCAATGTTTTGAAATTCGTATTTGATATTCATGTGACCATTCATCCTTCTTATTAGTTGAAGTGGCATATGTTTTTGTTTCTTACTAACTAAATTGAACAATTTGCCAAAAAAGAAATTCACAAATCCATGTGTTTAGATCAAAATGAGATTACCAACATGGATAAGATCAAGAAGTAGTTTATTTAATAAATTTTTAATGCAAAAAAAGCTATAACATCACACTTTCGACATTTATTGATCGAATTGCAACCTGTGTTATATCGGAGGTTTTGGTGATTATAAGAACCCGAAGAGAAAATAAATTAAACAATTTTCCAAAAATGAAAATCCTAAATCTATTTGTGTTTATCAAAACGAGGTTACCAATGAGGATCAGATCAGAATGTATTATATAAGACCCTGAAAAGAAACTAGTTGGTATTGGTATTTAGCCTTGAGGCAAGTTACATGAACTTCCCGATATGTGTAAATAATCGACTTAATCAATAAAAAATAAATTAATTAATGAGTGGATTTATTACACATAATTAAAAACGAACGAACACGTTAACTCGGAGTATTTTCAAAGAGCAACTTTTCAAAAATCAACAATTTTTATATTTGAATAAGTTTCAGTAGCATTTTAATGGTTTAGTATGTTTATTAAGACCAAGTACTATATTGTTATACCAAGTAAATCGTCTAATTTTAATTTTAGCTTTAGCATTTTCTCAAACTTTGATGAATTTTTAAAATTAAACTACTTGTCGTAAGGCCGTAATATTTCTGTAAGACCATGATATATATCGCTAAAAAAAATTCCATAAAAATTGGCTTAAATTTTTTTTCAATAGTTAATTACAAGGAAACGGTTCGTTAGATTTTCACCTAAAACTAATCAGTACCATTCCCAACTAATATCTTTCGAACAGTTTTTGATTTTTTTAAATCGGTTCGGTAGGATGAGCTTAAAAGTGGACGAAAAGTTTAATACTTTTTTTAAAATTACAAAGAAACGGCTTGGCAGATCGTCGCACAAAACTGACAAAAGATAGTCCTCATCGAAATACATCAAATGGCTTTTAAATTTCTGAAATCGGTTCAGCCGTTTTCGAGGAAACGTCGATTTACGATAAAAAATTTGTTCACATACACATACACACACACAACACACACACACACATACTATTTACAAATTTGGTCTCATGCGATTCAGAATGGCTTGAAATGTCAAGAAAACAAAGTTAGCGAATCGGATTTTTTGATGAAAACATAAACTTCTCCTTCGGGAAGTTAAAAAAAACTGTTTTCCATAAAGAAAATCACAAATTCAGATCAATATGTAGTTTGGCATAGCGTGTCTGCCATAACATACAAAAGATCGAATATTTTACAAAAATTAAAATTAATACATAGCATAAATAATGAAAATCGTTTTGTCCCAAAAGTAAAGAAGATGCACCGATCATCTAGATATGGATATAGACGTACCACCGCATACCGCACCTCCTCGCTCGGCCTGCGGTCTATTTGAGTCCGATTATCTTTTGCAATGATCTTGTAAAGCTCGGAGCGGAGATAACTTTGACTAACTCAGTATCTTTTTCAAAAGGAACATCTCATATATAATGAACCGCAAACGATCTATGTGGGCTATTGCACACTGCGTTGTTTGAAGTACATACGAATAAACATGTTAGTAATTTATGAGACATAATTGAACAGAATCTCAGCTGACAGATTCGTATTGAGATAGATAACTGGTGCATCTGCGTAGGACACGTTGGTAACAGAGGTTTTTGTATGGGAAGACACAGGGAGGTATCGGGAAATTAAATTTGCCTAAATAATTATATGGTATCTAACATGTAAAAAAATATAGTTGATACCATAAATATACAGATTGAAATGAAATATAATATTCATGAAGTTGAGCTTTATGCAACACTGCCCATAATGTATAATCTGTACTATTTTCTCTTGTTAATTTTTTTAGGCGCAATCAGATCTAGGTTTTTTTTCAATCAAATATAGTTATGAAATAATTTTATATTTTTTCGCATGAATTCATATACATTTATCTAATTTTAGTATAAACCTGTAATAATCTATATATCTTAACACTTACGTGACGGCACCGATTTCAAAACAATCTATTGCACCGGCTGTAATCTTGATTTCATTGTGTATGTTATGCAATTTGTTTGATGAAAATTTGTGGTCATTGAAGGACATACATTTATAATATTAATTTATTTTTGATCATTTTACAAAGAATGGTGACCAATGTTCAAAACAATTTCCAAAATGCATAGCTGGTTGATTTGGACATGTTTTACAATAAAATGTGTTCGCCGCTTTTCTCCTATTGCTTTTCTGTCAGAACAGACAATACAATCTTTTTTTCTTTCTCTTGCATTTAGAATATGCCACTGATTAGTCAGTATATTGGTTTATTTTTGTGCTGCCATAATGGTTTGTTTTTTCTATTATATTGTCTAATAATTCATTTGTAAAATATAAAGTAAAATAATCTATTGGACGTCTTATATTGCTTGGTATTTGTAGTCGGGGTGTTTGTTGATGTATGTCAAACTCGATTATTGAAGGAAAATCGTTTTAAATATTAAAAAAAGACTATATAGCAAAGAAAAAGACTAAAAATACTACTAAAATAACTTAAAATTATTATCAAAATACAACACTGTTTATCACTGCTATATGTAATTTATTCAACTTTTCGATGCAAACTGAATTTTGTTTGTCCACTGAGGTGGACAGCAGTCCCCAAAGTGTTAATTCTAAAAAAATGTAATTTACCACATGATATCGTTAAAAGTTGTCCATTCTCTCGAGGGCAACTTATGTTTGTTTGACTGATTCAACTACTTTACGATTATTTTATATCTATGTGTCTCTTCATCATTTATGAAGATTATCCTTATGACTGTATCAATTCAAACACTATGTTCATTATTAATATAATGCGACTTGCCGCTAACCATTCGGTAGTTTTGCGATGAAGTAACTCCTTCGACGGGCGCCACATTTTCATTCGAGCGCAAATCCGCGGTTTCGGCGCTGTCTGAGATGAAAATGATGAACTATTGTTCTTTGTTGGGTATAGACGACAAGATTATTTTCTACATCGAGCTATTGGGATTGTTTCACACGATAATAAAATTTTATTCCGATCAAACTCTTGCAAAATGGTTATTTAAAGTAACTATAACTTTAGACCCAAAAATTTTTAGGGTAAGTTAGAGTAATTACAAAGAAATCGAAAATAAAATTTTTTATATATTTTTAAGGTTCTGGGGTTTCTGGACATTTTGTCATACCTTAGAAAAAATTGATGTATGTATGCAAAATCAAAGTATAGAAAAATTTCAAAGCTTAAAAAAAATCAAATTTTTCAGAAAAGTCAAAATTTATCAAAAATTTCAAACTTCTCAAAAATCTCATTTTTAGTTTTCAAAAAAATTTAAACCGTTTTTAAAAATTTGAAATTACGGTACGGGAAGTTCCAACAATTAGCCTTAAGGCACAATACCATGCACCACTAGTTCTCTTTTAATCACAATAGTACTCACACACTTTTGTTTTTTCTTCTACTAGTTAGCCAGGATCAGGAGTGGAACAGGTAGCCGATCGCCCCAGGAGGTTTGAACCCGTGCCGGGGACCTGGATGGCATGTCATGTGATATTTGGTTTAGGTTTAATATATAAAAAGTAAAGGTGTATTTCTATTTTTGTTCAATATTCTTTTTTGTACCACGGGCGACTCGAAATAAGGACCCATCATAAATCAATTCCGTTCCAATTTCGTGCACAAGCTATGATTTAGATTTAGAACAAATACAAACGGCGTGATTAATAATAGCTATACGGGGTTATGTGGTGTTTTTAAACAGCATTTTATTAGATTTAGTAAAAGATGTAAGATTTATGTCATTGCCAAACAAAAATATCTTTTGAGATATCTGTGATATGATATTCCAAATCAGCAATCAAGTTTCTCAGTTGAAATCCAAGGTATACTTTATTATTATTTCTATTTGATAGGAAATTGAATTTAATATTTTTAAACATATTCTGAGATTCATCACAATTCTCACATACATTTATATAACTGTTATAAAAGATATATCGAAAGACTATAAATAAATTTATGGTTTCATACTAAGCAAAATTAAAATTTCTTATAATTCTCATAAATATTTAAAGAATTATTATAGATAAATTTCTCGTTGAAAATGTAATAAAGTTATTCAGAAGAGAAATATAAATTTTTTATTCAATTTGCAAATATGACCTTTTTCGTTTTATGATACCTTTGTAGTAGAGGTATCAATAATACGCATTATTTCTTTTATTTTTACTACCACTTGCTATCAAGTTTTTGCAAGAATGATCTTGATATATTTTCTGATGTCAAAGTGTTAAAAAAATGGTCCAGACTAAATTATAACAGGGCATATTTCAAGACATTGCTCACGATAGGATCATTTATCATAAATCGACAAACTTGTCTTAAGATTTCAGACGCGGTCGGGGTGCTGGCTCGATGAAGAATTTACAGTCAACGATCGAATATATATATATATATATATATATATATATATATATATATATTAAAAAATGTGCATTAAACATTATCAATCAAAACTTAAGAAAAGTCAATTAGGATATATGACAATTATTCTGATTAATATGGTGCTCACTAATTTGATTCTGGATAATGTGATTTGGTGAGATATGACATTAAAATTAAATAAATTCATCAAAATAAAATTTTAAATTTTAACAAACCTTTGAATTTTATAAATTATTTACTAACTTTATTTTTTACAAATTTTTTACTATTGATTTGCATATTTACAAACGTTTTGTTTGTAACATCACAAGATTGAATTTGCTAGGAAATCCATTGGCTCAGATATAATATGTTATCTTAAGTTTTTTTTTAATCAGAGACTCGATATATGTATGGAGTATAAACATTCATGTTTTATGTTCATAAAAAACAGTTAATAAAACCAAGTTCTATTTTATAAATTCATCAATAAAACTCAAACCGCCTTGACCATTCTTTCCGTTTCGATCACTTCACTTAGTGACCGCAGCGCATGGAAATAGCCTAAATGTTCGTTTCTTAAAAACTTTACCAATAAAGAACCAGAACCTCTGACGTACATAAATGTCAGAAAGTTTAATAGTTCTATATAATCGCCTCAATAAATAAAGAAAACTTTCGCACACGTTGATTATTAACCGTTTATAATGATGGAGACTGACTGATCAAACGGCGCCTAGAATTACTCCCCATCGCGTCTGAGGGCTTTACGAGCGGCCACCAAGATTTATTCTACTAGGAACGAAATAATTCCAGAAGGAGAAGGAAAATTTATTCTTTATTTTATTTAGGGGTGAGTAGTTAAATTAAATGTTGGTTTTGACGTCAATTAAATTAGGGGAAAAATCATATCGCTAATGGTACCTACGTGGACTGCTAACTTACCTACTAGCAGATTGACTAAAAATCTTAAATACTCTGATGAAATTTTCATATCTAAAAAACAAGTTCCAAATATAACAACTCGCCAACTTAGCAGGTGCATGGCTTCTATAGTATAAATAACATATTTAGTATAACTATATTTCCAAGTAGAAATTGATATCACTACTGCTAGATACGTGTGGTTCAGACTTGTTCCACGTTCTGACCAATTTATTATGCTCTTATTTTATTATACCATGTCAGAGGTCATTCTTCAGACTTTAAAATTTTTCAAAACTCCAACATCTTTATGACCAAAAAAATGTCTTCCATCAGACATTGTTCTACACAAAAGCGTGTAAAATTGTACAGAATTTATTTTTACAACAGTGTCATATACCTTTGCATCAATAAATCACTCGAGATCTCGAAAGGGACATCTTTATAATAAACGAAAACATTTTAATTGATTTTGTTAATTGCACTAATTTAATTCAGGAATCTTACGTGGCAATTTTAAAAATTTGTGGATGAATTTGGAAATTACTGATAGGAATCTAACGATAAAATAATTGTCGACTGATAAAAATTTAACATTGTAATTATAATATTAGTTTAACATAAAATATAAAAATTAAATATTTGTACAATCTTCAAATCAAGTCTAGATGAATAACAATAACATGGAATTAAAAATTAAAAATAAGGCTCAAAGCATCAAAATTCAAAAAAAAATATAAAGAACTGCGTTTAGTAACGCTGGAGGATTTTAAAAACATATTCTGAAAAATGCTAATATTAGAAAATTTGCAGTAGCTCATTTTTGTTGACGACTATGAAAACAAATATACAAATTAAAATTTACATCTCTGTAACAATTATTCAACTTCAGAAGTAAGATTTGCATAGATCAAATTGTTCAACATGTATTAATTATACAATTATCCATTGTTTATAATTCACATATCGCAGAAGCAAGATTATTCGCGAAAGTTGGATAAATTATAAAGATAAGAATTGTAAATCGAGAAACAGATCAGGTACACAACATAAATATTTATTTATCGAAAATCATGCAAATCAATTGCTTCTCGGAGAAAGCCCAAGCTTTCATTATGATTCTGACTTGAAAGCACTCTCCGAATCCTAATAAATCAAAAGATTTATTACACAAAGACAATAGATACTTTAGTCTTTGTTGAAAACCAAAAGATATAAAATCTTTAATGTCTATGTTTACTCGATGAAATTTGGAAAATAAAATGAAAATTGCATAGAAAGCTGAAAAGTAATAGATGCATCATAAAGATCATGATCTCGTTTATGGCGATTTTGTTTTGTGGAGTAATGAATAATTTAATTTTAGTATCCAATATCTTATTACGAATAAATAAATAACTTTTAAGTTCATAGATTTTGATGTAACTAATCAAATAAACTTATTATCATATTTATATTCATTTAAAAAATTAATTTCATTTTATTAGCTTAAAAAACCTCGTACATTTTACAACCTTCATGGACATTTGAACTAGGGCAACTCTAAACTATCTGATTAAATATGAAAAATATTATATTCCTAATAATAAACATTTTAGGTTAAATTAGGTTCAAACCAAATAAAATCATTCAAAATATTGATTCTACTATTTATAACATAGCAACTTCAATAAATCCATTTTATTACTATATTGGTTCGAGTGGTATATGGAAGATAAAAACGCCTAGCTGATGCCGAAATGATGTAATTAAATCATATGAATTATTGATAAACACAAATTCGCAATGAGAATAATTACTAATAAATAAATTGAATTTAATGACCGCCGATTTTAGTTCTGTAGTTCGGCTACACTGAAATGCGTAAACGACGCACTTAAAATTTTAATGCGATATTTGTACAATATCGTAAAATCAGCGAATTTAATTTTCAGGTGAGTCATTTGGATTTATGATCCGCGTGTAAAAGTCCGAGCGGATAAGACACTTTATATTTTATTTTTGTTGGTCTCGTCTTTCAGTACTTAGCGTTTATATTATTCTGGTAAGATATTACAGATCTAGTAAGATATCACATAAATTTATTTTTTTACCTGAATTAAAAAAAAAATCCAAAAAAATGCACCATTAACTCAAGGTTCCTTCCCAGTAAACACAGTGTGATTTGAGCGGCGGTAGTAACTTGAAATCCACAAGCTTGCCTTCAGCGATGTGACGTGCATGTGGAATCTATGTGAATTTCCGATTGCTATCGCCGCTCGGTGTCGCTTGGTGTTAACTGGCTTCTAAACATTCACATGATATTCGATGGAAAAGAAGAGTAATTTTAAATATCGTTGTCCAAACATCCTTAAAATACTATCTTGTAATTAATTGTGATAACATCAAATAATAATTTTATATTCAAAATGGATTTCGTAAAATTGAAAAAGCTCTTAGGAGTTTAATAAAGCTCGTGTCGTTGTCTCCAGGACTATCCTCGACCATATGACATTACCGGGCTATTATTACTTCATTACTCTATATACTATGAGATTTAACGACCGCAAACAATAACTGATGTTGTATGCACAAACATCATCAAATGTCAATAAAAGCTGCCATGGAACAAAAGCTTGTAATAAAATTGCATCTAACTCAAATTCTGGACGCACGGAGAATAAAATTATTAATATATGCATGAAAACAGACAAAATTATATATTTTTATGAGTGGTTTCATCACACAATTTGATATCTGAATAAAAACTTTTATTCATGTAATATTCAGATTAAAAGGGCTTGCTCGAATTACCACATTACTCCCCTTTCTATGCATATGATTTCTGCATTCAAAATCGAATTATTTATAGAAGTAGACATATCATGACAATTTCTTGTTTGTTTAATCATAAAAGTGATAGTTTTAGCAATTCATCTATTATATGTCAGTTTTCTTCACGTCTTCAAAGATTTTTCGACGTCAATGTAGTAGGAAAATCTCCTATTCTTAAAGGTAAGAGAAATATCCGACAAGGGTGGTCAGAAGTCGTCAAACACAAGTCAGAGCCCGAGATCGTGTAAACGTTGCTTGGCAACGCGGAAGTCACTCTATAGTTAGAATCGTGATATCTGCTAACCTTTTGTGGGCAAAGTCTTACATTAGTAAAACTAGTGGCATATAAATAAATATCAGATGAATGAAATAAATAAAAGTCGGACAATCTTCGGCAAAATGTTTGGAATCAATTTTGATTAAAAAAAAATCATGCTTAAATTCACACATATGAGCATGTTTGAAAGTTGTCTAAGATATATTAGGTAAATGCACCAATTTAATTTCTGCAAATAGTATAACAGACCACTATGTCTCAATTCTACTAAACATTCATATCACCTAGTTTTACAGAAAACATCTGCGTTTAAAATGTTGTTTATCCTCCTTAGGATACCTCCGTATCGATTTAACCAGTAGCCTATGGGTTTATCCTGCATTATCCTTGGGTCTTTCCAACGATCGGTTCAGAAGTCCCTGGACTTCGAACGCAGAGGTATCCATTTCGTTTGGAGCAAATAATCCAATTTTCTCAAGTGGATGAACAACGAGCATTGTTAGGCGATTACTATTAACGGCAAATATAGCGAGGAATGCGTTTGTCAGAGCTAAAGTTCTGCGGGAGGAAGAGGACTCATTGTTGGTAAATTATGGGAATGGACAAATTCATGTTTTCTTGTTGTTATGGAAATAGTTTATAATGAAATAATAGTTTATTACAGATTAATTGACAGTAACTTGTAAAACAAAATTCTTGATATTTGTGAAAATATATTTTTACTGGAGAATCAAGTAATGAATGAAAAAATATAATAAGGAGCATTTATGGAAAAACATTAATGAAAATATTAGGTGTATTGATTTAATTTTGATATTATGAAAAATATAATATATGTACATATCAGTTTACTAGAATAGTAATATATGAAGCTAATAAATAAATAAGTGCAAGTATAATTCCGTCAGAATATTGTCTCTTCCCACTTTCGATGTAAATCTCCACCTCATTAGTTGTGGAGGACATCGAAACAAATAAATATTAACAGAGTCCTTAACATTTAAGACAATAATAACTATCTAGACAAGGGATTGGGAATAGAAACTGATAGAATTACAATGATGGCACTATCATTACTATTAGATTATTTCTATACGGCTTAGGAGGACACTTCGAGTGGCATTTATTACTAATCTTCTGCAAATCTATTAAAATATCACCTGGTGGAAAACTTACTCAAATTAATACAATAGAGAAAGGGTGTTTTGTTTCTTGTAGTCTTTAAGTACGTAATGTGTAATGTGTAATAATTTTTGTAATTATTTTTAGAGATTTTACGATCAATTTCTAAGGCCATTTAAATCTTCATCTGCTATTTGATCAAGCATTTGCATATATTATTTTATATTATCATGCTAACATTGAAATTGCACATTGTTTTATATACACCATAATCTTTATTAGTATGTATTACTATGTAGATTAATTACCTATTACCTTAGTATTATAATTATATATATCAAATCTCAAACTAAATAACTGAAAGTTTCAAAAAAAATAGATACATCAGTAAAGGGGGCGTCCATTAATCACGTGAGTGATTTTTTGGGGGGAGGGGATGTTTGACAAAAAATCGCAAAATATTACGAGAAGGAAGGAGGGGTATAGTAATATATCACGTGCATTTATTTTTTTACCTCATTTTTTTTTAAATTACAACTTTTCTCGTAACAAAAATACACGTGATGTTTGGTGGCGGAAGGGTAATTTTGGATATCACCACGGGGGAAGGAGGGTTCAAAAATCTTTAAAAATCAATCACGATATTAATGAAAGCCCCCAAAAGTTCAAAGTCGATTAATAGTTTTATGAGTAAACGACAAAGAATGGATTCTTAAATAATTTCTTCTGGCTATTTCAAGCAAAACTAATGAGTATATTTTTTCTAGAATGTAAATATATGTAAATATATAATATTTTTATCATTTTATATTTATTTAAAAAAAATAAAAAAAATTCTATCAGCCCTTTTCCTATAATTCCTAATTTAGCGAGCAGCTTCTTCAAGTGGACGGTAACAGGTCAAGAGCGCCAGGAATGAATGCAATCGCAACGAAAGAACTTTAGGATTATTTTGGTCTAACTAAAGGATTAAAAGCAAATACTTTGGTATTTCAATGTTATAACCAAAACTATACGTTTATAGTGCACCAATATTTTCATTGTGATAATAGATATTATTGATTTTTTATGCATTTTTATATTGACAACTTTCAAAGTGATATTGAGCTAAATTTGTGCGATACCATCAGTGTATTTGTTTATGCATTTATTGTATTGAGTTATAGGTGTAACTATAATGTATAAAAATGTCTTCAGCAGTTAATTTATTAATTCTTATAAATTTTTGACTTGCCTATATCTTATTAACCAAATGATACACTCACCACTTGCTTTAGTAAGTACAACAAAGCGCCATTGAGAATATTTTGATTAATTTTTCCATTTTTTAATTGGAGTATCTATTTCTACTTATAACAAGATTTCTTGTCTAAATCTCTATCCTAAAGGACGCCGTGTGAGACGACAACGTTTTTCGCTCAAATCCCACCTCAAAAAAACATTAAAAAATCTACCTAACCCAAGAACAATTATGTCGAAATTGCTCTATAAATTATCCTCGCTTGATTAAATTTCAACAGAAATAGATACAGTTGTAAAAGATGATCGTACATAAAGATCTGAATGGACAGATACGCTAAGACCCGCACCGTAAGGTCTAACAAAGGTCTCAATTATCCAGCCAGTTAAATATATTATTTCACATTACTCGTGTACTTGTCCCCGGCTCACGTCACAATGTCGCCGAATGGATTAAATACGGATTTATATTATTCCAAACGGCTAAATAGCTTTCAAATCGGTAAGCACTTTGACAATTACCTACACTGAATTTCATAAATAAAAAACAAGTTTAAGATTAGGACATGATTGAAATGGATCCTTATTCTTGGGAGAGCGACAATACTTATTTTAAATTGGTTACATTATTCGCTCCATTCGTGCTAGATTTTGGAAGTATTAACTTCTATTTGGAGCCTTAGTCGAGATGACGAAATACTCAAGATGTTGAATTGAGGTTAGACATAATTTATATCTTCACATGAACGTATTTTGTATTTAAATGATTGCATTAAAAGTTATTGTTAAAGCCATAATCAACATTACACACTTGACATTAGTCATAATTTACTACTTTTGTCAAGATTTTTTACCTTAGTATTATTTGTTCTGAATTAATTCTGGTCCAAAAGGAATGTGTTCAAAATAAATGTGATAATCTAATCGATCGTGTCCCAGAAAGTTCACATGGAGTCAGAAATCATTGACAATAATGATTACAACATTTGGATCTCAGCGAGAGATACAAATGACTTTGGATCTCCAAAGTGACTGATTGAAGCGTGATGACTATTCGAACGACATTTGTTTCTAAATCTTACACTATTTATCATGTCGGATTCTGAATATAAAAAAGACAGAGACAATGTAAAATATTGTCTAATTTGTTCACCGTATCCTCGAATGATTATATTTTTTAAATACTCTTTTATACTTAGCACAATCAATTTCTAATAACTTTGATTGCCAATAAATTTATTATAATAGTTAAAATTAAATTAGAATCAATTGAAAATAAATATTGTGTATATTACTAAAATATATTACGTATTTTCGTTTTATTATATTGGTCATGAAGGTGGCAACCTTCAGGGCAATAAGCTTTACACGGAATGGTCGCTACCCCTGGTAGAGAAGGAAGCGGAGTGTTTTAATTAAACTAATTGTTCACTTCTAAAAGGAAAAATCCGCAAAACAACATGTATAGTAAATGATAAATAAATATTTATTATAACTTAGTGACAAATCAATCAGTGATTGTAATTAGAACTGCAACAAATACATAATATACAAACAAATCAGTGTTTAATACAGTCCACATATACAAGGGTTAAATTATAACCTAACAACCTGAGTTATCAATGAAAAGTTTTAATGAATTTCATAATTACGTGGCGGTATACAAAAACATAACAACGTTTATCCAAAAAAATGCCAAATACTCTTACAATATTTGAAAGATTTTATATTTCAAAATAATCATAATCAAAACACTTGGTAACAACTTTAGTATTTGGTACTTATTTTTTATATATTCTAACACTCTTTTATTCATATCAATACGATATATAAATAGGTACTAAATGATTACTAAATTTCTTGCAAATCTATTACATCGATGTAAATTTTCTTTGATAGTATTTCTTAGTCATTGTGAACAGATTGTGTGTGTTTTATATATCTTATGTGTTTTGTACGTTTTTTAATCGACTCTTTAGTCTCTTCATCGATAAATACATCCGAGAATAGCCCGGGTGGTCAAATGGACCACGTGGGGCTTTTTAAACAGAGAGGTGGAATAAACGTAATATGTCTGTTTATGATGATAATAATTTTGAAAAAATAAATGTATTGTTTTGTCACTTACTTTTTATGTAATAATATATAGTAGTAGATGCATGATGTGAGAAAACTATTTTATTCATTTTCATTACTTGTTGGCGTTTTACTCCTCCAATCTCATTTTTCTCTATCTGGGTTTTGAATTTTTCCTGTTTTTTCCTGATTCTTGTTCACTAAACTTTTGCTGGATCTGATTTGATTTTTTTATTGCTTGGTTTTATCCAAAGTGTCTTACACAGGCAGTGAAGATTATTTGCTTATATTATTACATTTTCTCCAAACCATGTAATAAGTCCAAATGATTTATTGGCTTTTGCCTATTAGTATTCTTTTACTTCTACCCAATATAAGAATTTATCTAATGAATAGAATAATACCATTTTGGAAAAGATGATACATCCCATGACTGATTATTGTATTAATTATTTTTTATATTTGTATATCAGCTTCCTTTCTAATTGATTCAAGCTCATTGGTTTCTAAGAAACTACGTTCGTGCTGAGAATTATTGATATTGCGATATATAAAACAATGTGTGTTGTATGTTTATGTAAATATCCTTGTTGAATATTTATAAGACACGGTTTTATAGAGGAATCATAGCTAGCTACTTAGAGAAAATATACACAGAAGTGATAAACTATAAGCACATATGATAATGATAATTGATAGAAGAATAATGTTTGCCACTGGATAAAAGGAATTAATAAAATAACATGGAAGTGGAGAAAGGTGAAGCTATAAAAATAAGCAAAAAATAAACTAATTGTAAATGCTTGTTTAATGTGAATGAATATTAGGTACAAATAAAGTTTCTCATAGCCAGAAAACCATTATTTTTAAAGTTTTTCTTTAAGTTTATAATTTATTATAGCTAATAAAAGTAATTATTTCAGTACAAGCATATTAATCAATCTACTCCAAACAGTAGTTACCTAATTACAAATGCAGAAATACCATAATCGTAAATTTTCAAAGCATTTATAGACCGTTGATAAATTATCACCGATCAATTCAAAATTGTACCTACATCAAGTACCCTGATAAAAACTATACAGCTGTCATCGCTCCGTTTAACAACAAAATTTATGAACACGTATATAAAAGGCTTATTTGAGATCTGGGCCTCTGATAATTGAGGATAATTGAACATTAAAAGTGTGCGTCCGAAACGGTCCGAAACGAGCAACTGCCCAAAATCGTCCGAAAAGAGAAACAAAGTAAATTTTAAAAACTAAACACGAAGGCGAAACTGTCCGGACCCCATAATTGTTTTTGATGAATCAATCTTACCCTCGTTAATAATCTTCTGTCTTTGCAGGGAAGAAACACGTATACGATTTTAACCATACGGTATTGTAAACTCATTCACAGTGTTTCCGAATCTGATGGTAATTGATAGGAATTTATTTCAGTTTAATCCAATGAACATTTTCCTTATATTCTTGAAGTACGTTTATTCAATTATTTACATAATTTGTCGTTAAAAGTAAACTTCATTGTATAATTTAAAGAAACGTGTCATCAATCGTTTATTTTACATTTAATACTCTTATAGAGGAAGGCGTAGCTCATCACAAGAAAAACTTAAGATTTACTCTTCTGGGATTTTGATAAAACGGCGATAGAGTTGATAGTTAAACAAAATTGTTTAAAATATTATAAGCCTAAGAGAAGTAGTCTTATATATAAAAATGAATCGCAAAATGTGTTGGTAATTCTTTTTTTAAAATGTTTGTTGATGTCGAAAGATGGTTCTTACGGCGAGAAAAAATCGATTAATTGCCGGGAAAGCCCTAAAAACAGCCTTTTCTTTTTCTCATACAAATGTTTTCTAACTAAAACGTATCATCAATTTGAGCTTTAGCACTATTATATAAAGTTCATATTAAATTACAAGTACTCACTGTATACTCCTTCTAAACCATTATGCGGATTTTAATAAATCTTTCTGAAGTTTGTTAAGGAAATTTCCTAGGATGTATGTGATTATAAAGTACTGGGGTACAATATTGTAGAAATAAATGGAAAAAATTATTAAAAACGACATGTCATTGTTTGCATTGAAAACAAATAAAAGCTTATGAACCTAGACAATATTACAATATGTATAATAAATTTATGATTATGAATGAGAAAAATGAAATATCTACATTATTATTGCCAAAAAACAGCTGAGGTGTGCAAGAAATTAAAATAATATAAAATACAGTATATATATGGGAGATTGAATGAAACACATATGAAAAGTAAGGATGAATACATACAATTCGGCCCTCCATGATATCGATTAGGAGAAGTTTAAGATGTAATTTTGGATATCACAAATAATAACAGAATAAATTAATTCAATCCAACATGAAGTATCAGTGATATGTTATGGTTATAGTTATGTTATACCGTTTAAAAGACTTCAGTTTCCAATATAGTGTGGGAATTGAGACTCATCATTTTAATTAAAACAGTTCTACAATTAACATCGCTCATATTATAAAAGTATAGGCATTTTGGCGTGAAGAGTTGTATTCATATCTACCTCTAGCAGCCATAGCATAAAAAGTAAGCAAAAAAATCAGGAATAGTTTTTTATATGAATCCTACAGATTTATAAAAAAATCTACAAAATCAGGCCGACCAAAAATTACACAAAAAACATCAGTCTAGACCCCCAGATGTCTCCAAAATCTTACTTTAAAACAAAAAACCGCATCTTATCTAAAGATCTTATCCTATCTGCAACAATTCCGTCCACGGTTCAAGAAGCGTTCACCTTTATCGTTTGGTATCAGGGGCGAAAGGGCGTTCCCATTTGACCACCCAGCGTTGAGTTGCATCTCGAGGTCTCATAAAAATAAATTGGTTGCTCACGAGTCCTCGCGCACTGGAGGAAAAGACCGAGCAAGAACTGCCTGTTATGAGGAATACTGATAAGAAAAATAAAAGGAAATGTTAGGAGTGCTAAAGATGTCGTTTGTGGAATGGAAAATCGAGGAAATACACTTTTGAGCGCTATTGTTGAGAATTTGCATCGTGACCAAAAGGGGCAACCAAAGCACTGTGACCAAAGGCACTGAGGATTCTTGAACTAAAAAATAATTCCAAACTATAATCTAAATCCTTTAGATTTTCAATTTAGATTATAGATCTCAAAAAATATAATAAGTGAAAAATTGCATTTAGAGAAATTCTGCACAATATAAATTCACGTCACTATATTCTAATACAATGTCATCATCCACTGGGTTGCCATAGAACAAAAAGTTGAGATGAAATGAAAATTAATAATACAAAGTAATTGATAAATTTAAAAGCTATATTCAGTCACAGAAATGTCCAGGTCGTAGAAATTTGTTAAGGGATATCTTAACCCTACAAGGCGCCTAATAGTGCCATATGTGGAACACCAACCTCAATCGTTCCTATAACCATAAAACTATAATTGACATTTGCAATGTAATAATACAAATATTTACCAAAGGGTTTATTTTCATTTTTATAAGTTTTCCTAATCTTCTGATAACCAGTTACAAAAAATATATTTTTGTTGCAAATTAAAGAAAAAATGAGCCTTGTAGGATTAAGTCCTCTTTAAGATATCCTATGTAATAAGCAAGATCATTTTCCAAAAGCAAAAATTAAAAAAATGATCTCATCAAGAAAATTCGGAAAATTATTGATATATCTAACAAAAGTATCAATAGAAATGTAGTCGAAGTTGAGATAATCTGCAACATTATTTGCACATTTTATATATATATATATATATATATATATATATATATATATATATCAATATGCCAAATATGATCCAAATTAATATATCAAGGTACTGTGGGCTTTTCTCATTCCCAGATTAGTGGTAAAAGCTATGAGAATTCAAACAGAGATCTCAGATTCGATAATTGATTCAAGCCACCTGATATCAAGTCATACATTGACTTTTACTTGGAAATATAGTTTTTAAGTACAAATAGCCCTCATCTAGCATTGCTGATATATAAATTTAGTCTCAGGTTTGAAACTTGCTTTCGACACCCTGATATCAAGCAGTAGGGACTTCGATTTTCACTTGAAAATTTAGTTTTTAAGTAAAAATAGTCCCTATCCAGCATGACTGCATCAATAAAAAATTTATAAATTGATACACAAATTATAATATTAAATTCATCTCTTATTGTTAATGATAGGACAATTGTTTTAGTTGCCATCCAACGTAGTTAGTTAAGTCAAAACATCAAAACAGGTTATTTATTGCACTCTGGGAAGGTTATTAGAATATTAATAGTGACAAAATTATATATCGTTTATTTAAATATTATTTTCCTGCCATTGTTAACAATCATTTTTGGATTTTCTTAGATAACACTATCAGAAAATGGCGACTAAATCGGTCTACTTATGCAAAATTTTAATTATTTTACAATGTTATGGTTCGTGAATGCAAGGTTTAATGTCACGGCATCGACCATTTGCATACATTGCTATATTTTAAAACAATTATAATTTTAAACTTCATCTACATTATTATCGTCATGGTATGAGCTATTACCGATATCTACATCGCGATAAACGTGCAAGAATGTTCGATAGAGCAAAATAAGTATTAAAAAATTATATGAAGCAGGAAGCATGCCACCCACTTGCAGAGATCTCGACATAATCACGAGGAGTCGGTTGAATGTTAAATGTGTGTTCTGTTAAATCCTAGAATATAAACAAGTAATATCTGGCATAGAAATTCCAACAGGCTGCTTATTCTTAGGTTTGCAAAATGTGTATGAGTTATCTTTCAGAGCGAAATATACAAGCATGCTGTGGTATCAGATATGATGCATCTTCATAACTATTTTTACGTCTTTGATGTTGAGTTGTCTTAAGTGAAGACAACGCTATGTACTGTGTCAAAAGCGATAGAAATCTGTGTTGTCTATAGAAATATTAATTATAATTGAAAGCATCAATTTGTAGAATTTTGAACAAATAGATTGTGTAGTATATATTTGTAGTTGCAAATATACGCTAACGCAATCGCATTAGTAAAAAAATTGTATCCATACACATACACACATCGATTTTCATTAACTATATAACATAATATCATAACATAATATCATTAACTATATTAAACTTTAATAAAAATGCACCGAAACAAATATATTTGTATGTCATCACCTTATCGCAAGTTAACTGAAAAAAATCATTCAATACATTTAAAAATATGAACTAACCAATTTGCATATTTTGATTCCATTAATAGGGTTAGGTTGCTTAAGCCGTACCTTCTAAGGAAATATTTATATTTATTTATAACTAACCAATTTACATATTTTGATTCCATTATAAACATCTGGTGAACAAAGAAATATTTACATATAAATATGTTATAAGAAATATGTTTATTAATTTCTGACTAAATATTATCTTTTTATTTTGTTGCCATGTGTGAGTTGTCAAGCAAAAAGATCGATACTCTGTAAGTCTTTTGTAGAACTAACCAATTAAAACATGTCAATGCTAATTGAGCGGTTTCGTATTGATCGGGATCAGCGATCGCTTTGTTTGTAAAAATAGATACAGATTAAATAATAAAAGATAAAGGACTTCCAGAACATTATTTTGTTCAAATCTTTAAAGTTTGAATTTAAATGGGGACGGGACAACAGCATAATTAATTTTAGGAGAACATATCGACAATATAGATAATACAATTTTTTATTTTTATCTATTATTGCGATATACATTCGTATATGTACATATTCACACTGTGTATGTGTTTTGTGTGTATTATAAATACCTATATCAATGTTGATTCCGAACGAACCGCCAGAAGCCCCTGTGATGGACAGAGATTGATCGAAACTCGATCTGTAATAGACTTGTTGGAAAAGCAATCCCGAGGTGATTATTTGTGTTGGTTAAAAGGTGCCGTCGATGCTTTTGTGATGTTCTCATGAATTATTTATTTAATTAGCCACCGCGATTTTGTATCGTGTTTTTATCGCTTTTTTATTTCATATATGCGTAATAATATGTAATCTAATATAATGATCTCTGGTTCTCATAAATTTGATCTTTTCGGATCGAGAGGTAATGTGATACTTGATTTTGGATAATAGAATTATTTGCTCATTTGCGGTTATTATTAATTGATCATGGGAATTTAATTTATAATATATTGTTAGTAAACTATTTATGTCTTATAATTGAATGAACTTCAGAACTAGTTGTAAATATCATTCTGGTTAAATTATCGACTTAGTATAATACTTTTAGTAGTCAATAATTTTGAACACACAATTTTAAAATTTTAACTCAGTTTATTATATCAAGCTTTGTTGACAATAATTTTCCTAATTAATTAACTTTTGGCAAAACAATAAAGTTGATTGAGATCATAACTTGATTCTTAACTATACTTATTTTTTAGACATCGATGGACTTTTTTACCCGAAGCCGCTCTATCCTATTCATAAAATTTTCAGATTTCAATTTAATTTCTGATTGTTCGCATAATTCTATTTTTTCAATAGCAATCAGAATACAGCACAATCCTATTAGCTATTTGGCTTATATCATTCACATATAATTTTGATAAATATTATATCGATAGTTGGAGAATCAATCTAATAAGTGATTCAACAGTTCTATATACAAAAGTTGTTGTAGTGCTAAAGGTTTTCAATATTATCTTTGGACAGATTCTTCTTCAGGAGATAATATTGGACATATTCTTCTTCGTCTCAAGAAGCTGAGTGACTATAGAATTTGAATGATGTGCTAGTTTTTGAAAATGTTTGGCATTGTTTAATTTTATAGCTCTGTTTATAAATTCGATGTAAAGATCGTCGTGTAAGGTTTTATTACTTATGAACCATGAAGCATTAGTAATCTTGTCAATATTTTAGAGCATGTTGTTATGTGCCGACATCCTTATCTATTTAGCGTCACATTCATGCCTCTGTGTGCATACTATCACATTTATTACTCTATGGACTCTACATCTCTCAAATTCCACTCTAAACTCCAAGGACTCTCGAGTTCCACTCTACATTCTATGGACTCTATATTTCCGGCTGGACATAGGACCTCTATGTTTATGACAAGCTCACACTCTCTCTGGACCTCAAAAGGAGCACATAACCTTATAATAATCTTTAATGAAGTTCTGTATAATAATATCTATATTCTGTAATAAATCTATAAAACTTGTGTTGTGTTTTAAAAAACCAAAATTACCTCCATCGCTGAATTAAATACTTAATACTGTTTATCTCCCGTCAGTAACGTCGTAAAAATCAAGGTGATAGCTGATATTATCCCTTCTTCCCTCTTCTTTGAAATACATATTATTGTTGAAATTTTTTTAACTCTACTTGTTATTGAGATATCGGTGTAGGATCCTTTCACCTACAGACCTCCAAGCCCCGCTCTTCCCTATTTATAGAATCATCAGCTTTCGATTCAATTAGTGATTGCTCCCGTAATTTTGTCAAAAAATAGAGAATGTGTAAAACTTTCTATTTTTAATCGAAATGTCCTTTCTTTGTCAATTACAACCTTCCACGTTACATAACAATCACATCCAACATATAAAATCGTCTCATCAGCTCAAAGGGCCGCTCGCGTCGCTTGATGCCCGACAACATGACAGCGACAAAGCGAACACAAACCCGAATCGGACACGCACCGAGAGACAAACGTCATGTGTAATATTATTCAATGCATCATGTACGTCGCCCGAGCGACACTTCTTGAAGAACGTCGATGCTTCTTCAGTTAATAATATTCAATGTATGAATGATGAAACGAGAGATCTGCTCCAACTGATAGTGATAATGGAAGAGATGAGAAAAATATTTGGTTTTATTATATTTTCATAAATACTCATTACAAACTGAACTTATTAAGTGAAACTTAAGAAACATTTAAGGTAAAAAGGGTTGTATTTATATGTTACGTAGTTATAGAATTTATTAAGACTCTCCTTCGATAATTCAGGTTGTTGGGTTATAATTTAACCCTTATAGCTATGTTAAACACTGATTTGTTTGTATTATATGTATTAGTTGCAGTTCTAATTACAATCACTGATTTGTCACTAAGTTATAATGAAAGAAGATATATTTATTTATTATTTATTATACACGTTGTTTCGCGGACTTTACTTTTAGAAGTGAACAACTAGTTCAATTAAAATACTCCGCTACCCCCTCTTTCAGGGGTAGCAACCATTCCGAGTAAAGCTTAATGCCCTGAAGGTTGTCACCTTCGTGGCCAATATAATAAAACAAAAATACGTCCGAATAAGGGTTATGAAACGACAGAAGTTATAAGATTTTTATTATCATGCAAAACAATTACTAAATTAGAGATTTTGTCGTTTTTGTCGTTGGAACCCCAATTTGGACTTTAGATTCGTAAAAACTACATTGGAAAACTCATATCGCACACCCAATACAGACATCTTTTTTTGTGGACCTGTGTAAAAACCATTGCAGGCTTTTTTATTTAATTACAACATAATATATAAATATGAAATGAAGAGATTAGATTAACCAAGACGTGACAAAAAAAAAATCAATTACAACAGATCTAATAATATAATATATAAATGAATAGTAGTAGTCTGCTCAAAGGCAGGTCCATGGTATAAGAGCTCCAAAAAACAATGAATTTCTTCCCCTACCTTGTTTATTATTCCTATTACCGCTTTATTACCATTAATTAATTACCATTAATCACTTTATATTCGTTTTAAAAAAAATTCTCTTGCAAACTTCTGCTTCCATGCTTCTTGGTCCTAGATCTAATACAATATTAAAATAAATTCTAGCAATTCTAAAACTCGATGCTTTCTTGTATTCAGAAGCTACAATTATCAAAAACGTCAATGTGATAGTAGTATTGAAAGAGCTCTTTTTTTCAAATTGAATGTAAATAGTAAAATTCTTAATAATTATCACCAAATTCATTGTTTGGACTTATTATGTCTTGAGTACAATTTCACGTCACGTTTTCAAGCCAAGCCAAATTGTACAAACCAAAACCAAATTTTTTAGTGATACACACATACATTAATTTTTTTAAGGTATGCCAAAATGCTTAGAAACATTTGAAACGTAAAGATTTATAAAAACTTTTATTTTCGATTTTTTGTGAATACTATAACTTACAATCAGAAAAAGAGTTCTTACCCTACGGGATGTTAATAAGTCATAGAAATTTCATCAATTTCTTTTCAAATTGTAAATATTTTCTTTCAAATATACTTTTTTTTATCTTATCATAATGAATATAAAAGATGTGTAAGTGATATAAACATGTTTGTCCAAAATCCAGATCAAAGTATATCTATTACCATTTAATCCTCTTTACTACCACGCACAGCCGAGCATAACAAATCTGTCCAATTACCAAATATCTAGTTAAGTTAATCGTACCAGATATCGATACGCTGTTACAACATATTTATTACCAATAAACCATATCACCGAAACAAAATCAAGAGCGCGACAAAAGCGATCTTTTAATTTTCCAGACAAAAAGAACCTGTCACTCGTCATTAGAAACAACACGATGTCCTGTTGAAAAAAAATCTAGTAATTTTCAAAGCACCCTCCATAAAACAATAACATACATCCCTTTACCACGGTTGATCAGAAAAAAGGAACAGATTCGAGTATGGACAAAAAAATTGTACGAATGTCAAAAAGCATATCATTTCAAAATGCCTTATCTGGAATCCAAAATCTTTCCTTGGCCCGTTAACCGGCGCTAAGGATTCCACGCTTCGCTCTCCTTCATTAAATCAGATAGGACAAAAATAGAGAACGAAATTATATATACGACGCAGTCGTCGGGCATTTTGTTATTTCTCACGACCACCAACTGTCAAACATCAAGAATATCACGAAAATAAATTAATTTTTATTTACGCTCCAAGGTTGGCACCCTTCTTTTGTTTTTGTTGACGCAGTGATTTTTAATCGAGCGATTCTTCGATTGGAGAAAAAATAAGCACAAGTGCAGGAATTCTCAAGTGGATATGTAATAATACTTAATAAAAAAATTGCATTGATGCTCTGCATTCTTGAAGAGATGGAGAATTCAATTGATTGTGCATTCCAATAAAATAGAAATTTTGTTCAACATCTTTCAAATATAATATAAGAGCAAACCAAAGGTTATTTTTTAGTACGGTTACTACAACAAATAAACTAAAATCAACATTTTGTCTCAATTAGTAATTTAGTATCAATTATTACTGTGAACAGGTAAATTGCCAAGTTTTAAACTCATTGACCTCGTACCACAATATGTACAGCTCCTCCTTACCATTGCATCTAAATATACCAAACTTTTATTATATTATTATAAATTATGTGCAGAAAACGAGCCTAAAACATATTATTTCATCATACTTTCAAAAAAATAGTTTTAAATAAAATATAATATTATCTTTTTTTCTGTTGAGAATCGTTGGCTTCTCGAGTCCAAGAGGTAGTCGGCGATGAGGCATCCGAAATATGCGGTTTCAGAAATATGTATATCGGGACAAGAAACATTCTGATATACGCATTTGATTCCCGTTTTGTAATTTGACTGAACGACGTCCAGGTATATTTTTTGTTTTTTAAATTACATTCACTCATGTCTAGAGCTTAACACATTTCCAACGTCGATCGAACAGACAGTAATAATAAAAATATTTAATATTTCATATTTTTATTTACACAAATCTACATATTTTAGTATTATCACAGCAATATTGACGTACACCATATTTGACTAGTGTATAATTTTTATTTATCCATTTTTTCTAATTCTCCAAAATACTTGAAGTATTAATTTATTTAAATGCTACTTTGTATATAAAACTTCAACCTTCCTAAGTTTGTATTTTTGGGACACAACAAAACATTCCAATAACCGAGATGCGTATAAAAACGTGAATTTCAATTACATATCTTTTTGCGAAATATTTCATTTTATGCCCTAGGGTAGGCGAATTCCCGGCGACAGATTTTACTAGCTACACACTCTTCATATCATTATATATATATATATATATTATATATATATATCAAATATTTATTTGAACGACTGTAGCATCCCCTTTCTTGTCCTTAATATTATACTTTGCTTTTCGAAGCAAATGCCACACGTACTTGCGAAATATATTTCTTTCTTTGTTCCGGTGCTATTTTATTAAAATGTGTTTCCGTGACTGCTCTGTTAAAATTTTGTTATGAAATTTCTAAATAACGACAATAAATATTCATATTAAGTTTTCATGCGAATAGAACATTCCATCACAAATAAGAAGCGAGGATGTTAATTCCGACAATTGAAATATTTAACATAAACAGGTGCTCAAAGGCATTTGTAATTTTCTTCTGTGGAAATTATTGAGATATCTGCGAGGAATTATTTAATAGACATACTTATTTTCATCGTATTGCAAGAAAATTCTAATTGGTAACTGAGTATATACACATAGACATATCAACCTATTAAAATTTTTTAAAATAAATATTATATAATATCTTATATTTTAGCTACTACTGTCCTGCTGCTTGCATTATTTTTCGATCCAATATATAATATTTGCGCACGTGGGGTTGGTTCTCTTTAAAGAAGGGCAGTTTTGTTTTTATTACAATAGCCTGTGGACTACATAGTGATGGTAATATCATATTCAAAATAAAATTCCATACGATCTTATGGTATATACGTGGTCTTTTGTATGCAATTTTATGCAATGATCTTAGCAGTATTTTTCCTATTTTTATTAGAAGAAAAAAAAACAGAGAAAAGTAACATATAAGTTCTGTTTATAATTTCAAAATCTATTAATTGAGATTTTCATGCTTTTTTCTGTACAAAATTCTGCTCTCAGTTCCCTGTATTTTCTCTCCAAGTAAAAGTCATTAATTATCTGCATTATTTTATTTTACCCTTAACTTTTAACATTTTTTTCCTTCCAAAATATTATATTCAGTAGAGTTCCTTCTTCTCAGTTTTAAATCTTTATATAAAATATACAAAAGAGACAATCAAAGTGCCTTACAAAATACTTCTGCATTTAGAAGAGAGGTCAAGTAGAATTCTAGTCCGCGAAAACAACCTTTTGAAATATTGCTACGATTGTACGTTTCTTTTCTTTATATTGTTATAAGAAATTGTTTGCATACCAAAAATTAAAGTGCGTGCAAATTCCCATAGAAAAAGACATATGTAATAAAGGAATGTTACATCAGACAGCTATGTAGAAGGCAGAAAGACACAAATATGTACATGTGCCAAATGTTATAGTACAAAAAATGTTATGCTACAACTAAAACTTTTATAAAACTAAAAATAGTTTATTTATTTAAATATAAATTATTCCTTTCAATTTCTTTAACGAATCATATGTTTCATAAAATGCTTATTAATATTTTTAGAAATACTAAGGATATGAAAATTAATTACCTACTAACTAAACTACTTACCTATATCATGTTGATATAGTAAATTTTGCATCACTTTTATTATTACCATTTTTATCCAGAATAGAAGTAAGCAACTACAGATTTCTGAAAAATATCGCTCAAATTAAAAGTAAATCCAAGTGTTTGTTAAATATAAAAATATCAAAATGTATGAATATAATTTAATTTTGTACAAATTTGGCAAGGATAAAAACTCAAAGCTTATATAACCGACCGCGAAGCAAGCAAAAACGCGCGGCGGACGTGCGCTCGTCTATAATAAAAAGCTTGGAGCACGAAGCGCAAAACATTAAACAAATCACCGTTGAAATCGTCAAATCTGAAGACATGACAACCTTAGATCCTTACTGGAAACAAGTGACGGACTAGTAAATCTGGTTAATTAATCGGGAAAAGGAGGTACAAAAGAAGAAGAGGTACTTCTAGAGGAAAATCTAGAACAATTTTTATTTAAAATTTAGATCTGAACTAGTGGGGCGCATGACATCATGCCTTAAGGCTAATTGCTGAAACTTCCCGTACCAAAAATTATTATTTTTTTAAAAACGATTAACATTTTTGAAAAAAAAAATACTTCGAAAAAATTAGATTTTTGAGAAACTATAAATTTGACAAAAAATAATTTTTTTTTAAATTTTTTTTTTTAAATAAATGTTTTGACATACTTTGGAAATTCTGAACTTTTTATCAAAGCAATAGTTCTGCTTAACTACATAGAGACGAAATGTCGAAGCGAGTAAGCGCCGCGTCCTCGTCTAATAGATAAACATTGGTACGGTATGCATAGGAATGTAAACAAAATTTATACTTATTGTTAAAATCTCTATAAAATATCTGATAATTTGATGTGCATATGTCTAATGATCATTTTTGACCGCCAAATGGCGTTTTTTTACTTTTTTCATTAAGATCTCCGAAACCGCTAGACCTGCCTTCCTGAAAATTTGATCAATTCTTCATCTTGTCTAATCGGACGCTCCGCTCTTTTAAAAATTGAGTTACCGTTTTAGGCACTTTTTGCCCCATATCTTCGGAAAGATGACCTACTTTCGATAAGGCAGGTCTATGGTGTGAGAGCACCACAAATCAATAATTCTCTTTCCTTCCCTTGTTTATTATTCCCATTATTATTATTACTCACTTCTTATTAGTTTTTAATAAATATGAAATATATAAAAAGAAATTATGCATTTTTCATTCCAAACTTCTGCTTCCATGCTTACTAGTACTGTGCTTTGACATTCAGTTTCTTGTATTTTCTCTTCAATTCAGCCATCAATTGTATGCATTCTTCTTATTTCCAATCATTTTATTTCTTTAATTTTACTCTCCACGACGTCGTGTGGAAGGCACTCTTTGTAAAGGATGGATATCTTGTCTCCATTGGTTATCTTGTCTCCAGATAGCTTTTGTCGGCATTTCTTAGAGTCCATGTCTCTGATCCTCACAGAGCATATATAATTCATCCTCTCATATATTTTCCTTAGAATTGTTTTGATTTTATAAAATATCTTTTTTGTTACAGTATCCGGTTCGTAAAGATATGTCCCTTGACCAAACTTCGGTCCTCTATTTCCCCTGGTCCATTTAATAAGCTTCTTTCATAACGAGCCATTTCATTTCCGAGCAAAGTGAATCCGTTTGTTCCAGCACGTTTCAGCCCAGAACAGAAGACCTCTGCTGATTTTTTGCCGGTTTGTGTCAACGGGTTTTTGTTTTAACGCAGAACCGCTCGCGATCACGCTCTGACTGTGACTTTTTTTCGGCGCATCGTGGCGCCAGCGGCTCTCGTTCAAACGTTTTTCACAAAACGCATATTGTAACAAAAGTAAAAGGCAAAAATAAAAATAATGCAAACAGGACACAGCCGAAACACGAACACGAACAGATGATATCTGCGAGCCGCCGCATCGCGTCGTCAAGTGTGCGTAACGTAAAACGTAAACGCTATTGAAAGCCCTTTTTGCTTACTCCCGGCAGATTAACGAAAAAATAATAGACACACGATGAAAGGTTAGGAGATAACTATTTTTTCTATCTATTAACGCAGGATATGTTATCGATTTTGAGAGAGTAGTGAACTATTGAATAAATCACTGATTAAAAAAAGCTATTTTCCCGAGTTTTAAGAGACATATTTACAATAAAACAATCAAAGTCTCTGGCGTAAGAATGAAGCACAAACTACAGAAAGGAAATATTTATGAATAATTTCTTCTAACACAGATTATATTATGATCGATTTCAAAAGTCACGTGTATAATGGTATCACTTGATATTGTATAATTGTATCACTTTGTTGAAATATATCATCAAAAGCTATTTTCGCTCTTATTAAATTAATACCTTTTTTATAATTTTTTAACTTCCCGAAGGGAAAGTTATAGTAATCGCAAAAAAATCGTAAATGAAATTTTTTATATATCTTTACATTTCTGAATATTTTGGCATACCTTAAAAAAAATGGATGTATGTGTGTGTGTGCGGATACAAATTTTCGTCGACGATTTCGAGAACACCGATCAACCGATTTGAATAATTCAAAAAACATTTGATTCGTATTGATAAAAAGACGTGCTGATTAGTTTTTGCGGAAACTACCATTTATTATTATTATCATGGAATAGTTGTCGAATTTCATTAAACAAATCTTAGTACAAAAATCTTCATTTTTTGTTATAATAAACATATATAGAATTCATTTATAAAAAGCTCGATACTGTAATACAAGTTTTCTTGTAAAGTATCATTTTTATCAAGGTATGAATATATTTCTTTGTATTTTTTATAAGGATTTCCCAGAGTCTTAGTGCTTAGAGCTATGCCCACACATCCAGAAAGTTTTAGAGACGATACCCACCTCGGATAGCATAATGGCGAGCAATATAGTTACATGGGCTTTTACTTGAAAATATAGATAATAATATTTAAGAATAAAAATAAATCTTTCCCGGCATTGCTGCATAAAATTAAAAATGGTCAATCAAATACAGATTGTTTGATATGCAGTTGCATTATAAAGAAATCCACAACATTAAAAAAAATCATCGCGCTTTACAGGACTCCTAACTTCTGAACACTATTCATATGAATAGAGCAACATCAATAAAGCAATTTTTTGACCAATTGTGGAATAGCATAGATAACTACTGAATTTAGTTCATAATTTTTGTCATTTAAAAAAATCCATTAAATGTAGTGCACAATTTTTAGCTTCCATAAAAAAATCAAGAAACAAAAACCCAATTTCCATCCAAAAAGAGGCCAGAGCGTGCGGCGCCCGCCTCAAAAATGTTTATGCTTGTGAAACATGATCTTTATAAAACGAGCCGCATCACTGAACCATGTCACCGACTCACTAAACATAATTTAAATCACTTTTTTAAAAGATCACATAAAGAGATCCTCACAAATTAGTAGATGGGCGCCAATTATGAGTACGAATTAAAGCACATGGTGACGTTTACTGCCGACTGTTCATCATTTGCTAAAATTTAAACGCTCAGCATCCTCATTCTGACAGCAGAATTAAAGAAACAAAATACGACAAACTACCTTTTTAGAAATAATATAAGTTGAGAAATTAATTTGGTAAATGTGGTTTGTTTCCTGATCTGATAAAATCCAAAATTAGTTATATTTTGATAGCATATAGATTTTTTTAATAATTTATTGTGAAGACATCTAGATAAATCCTTGTTATTGCCTAAAAACTAGTTAATATTATGATGATACACAGGTGCATGCATTTAAAACTATGACTGTTTTTATAATGAAAGAAGGCCAATTTTGAATTATGAATTTCTGGTATTAAAAAAATAGTTAGCTTCCGTTATAGCACGAAACATCATTAGTAAAAAAAAACACATCAATGATATACAAAGAAATAAATCAGTATTTCGCACGACTCGGTTTAACCCTTTCCCGTTAAGGTCATCTTTGAACTTCCCGATTTGTAAGAAACGGCATTCAAACGCATGCAAACAAACAAATATCATCTTTTATTTGCACAAACGGCATGTACAACTCAATTTGAAATGTTTAAATTAGCAACAAAGACTTCCGAATCACATAAATTTATTAACACGCGAATGGCTTGTGATTATTTCGGCAGTATTAGCGAATTGTGTGTTTTACTCGCTTTTATATTTGAGTATGTGCTTTTTGCAAAAATTTAAAATATACGGAAGTCTGCTCGAAGATCGACAGTTCTGGAGCCGCACTATTATTAATGAAACCACAGAATCTTTTGTAAGAATTGGTATATGAGAAATTCTGTTTTTGTTTGTCAATGATATTACTCCAATGTTCCCACGATTTATACCAAGGCCCGTGCGCTTTTGTTGAAGAAACCAAATTGTTTAGATCGCTTTAAGTTTAAGGAAAAGATTCAGAAAGGATCATTTACCGATGCACGTGATTATTTTTACCGTTGCCTAAAGATAACGGTTTTGGGTTACATAAAAGACAAAAAACGCACGCCAAAAAATATTTGAATATTTAAAATTATTAACAGCAACTTTGTATATTCTGTATAAACCTTCATAAATTCCTATCCATTTAAATATGTCATGAACTTATCAAAAAGGTCGGATGTTTAATTGATTTAATTCGAATAATCATCTGTGATCGTCTGATCTAATTAGCCAACAATGCGAACAGGCCTTGAAATTATTTTGACGTCGAAGACGAACCGTTCTTGGATGTTCAAATCAAATGACAATTTACTCGTATATCCAGACTAAGACAAAACTAAACATCACTGCTTCAAAACATCAATATTTATTTAAAGCAAACAGAGTCTGTAAATATTTATCAAATATATATTTCCAGTGTGTATTTTTAAATCGCACTTTACAAAATGTATAAAAAAACTTCAAACAGAAATTTAAAAAACATCATTAATCATAATTCAACACATTTAATAGTGATGAATACTGTATAAACAAAACTTTTAACCCGCATAAAATTTAATGCTCATAATATTCAACCCTCTGAAAAAACTAAAAAACCAAATGCTCGGAACGGAAATAAACGCATCATCCCCATTCGAATTTACTAATGTTTGTATCGCATTACAAATCAACACAGTTTCTGAATTAAAACAGAAATATTTTTAAATTAATGGAAAATAATAATAAAAAAATAATAAAAAAAATAATTTGATGTTTTTTTTTAAATTTTTGTAATCGGTTGAGAATTTTTTTGCATAAACGTAGATAAAAAAAATTGCAATGATCTGCCAGAATGCCTTGAAACGTGGTGAAAACATAAAATTAGTCAATCGGATTTTCTGACTGAAAAAATTCTCTTTCTGGAAGTGAATGATAGTATTCTAAATAAAATGTAAATATAATGTAAATAATATTTTGTGTGTGTATGTAATTATATGCATCATAATGTCTTTTGACTCCCTTTTCAATCAGAAATTGAAAAATCCTGCACCGCATTTTAAATATGTACGATGATAATATGAAAAAATAAATTAGTCGTTTATTATGTTTACTATTTTTACGATAAAAGATTGACAATCATAGATATATTTATTTAAGGGTGTTTAAAATGACAGCCCGGAAATATCCATTTAATATATCAAAAATAGATTATGAAAAAATTAAACATTGAGTTAGGAATAGGTAAGGGTTTCCTAGTTAAAAGTGGATCCTGCATTCTAATTGAAAACGTTCTCTATAATTTTGAACAAATTAAAATCAAATTAGTAATGAAATTTATGAGTGTATATTGATAATACTACTACTCCTTATTTTTTTAGCAAAAAGCATAAAAACATGAAATATGAATATTATAATATATAAGCACCATCATGCATATTTATCATACGTATGCAGGTAATTAAGAAATATACAGTAAACAGCAAGTAATTAAGTACCTAAATGTAAAGTATGTCATATATATACGAAATAAATAAAATTGATACGTTTATGATTATACAATAATTTATAAAATAAATTATTTTCCATAAATCAACTGAAAAATATAGTTGAAATTACTATTTGACCGTTAATTCGATAACCGCAATTTAACAAAACGCAACAATGTAAAGTACTTATATAGTTCTCACATAAAAGTCACTTGCAAGTAAACCTCACGAACTTAGAATAATCGGAGAGCCAGAGTGGTAACAAAGTTTGAATTTTAAAAAAGTATTGATAGTATTTTTGAAATAAGAGGTGTTGGTAACCAGAGTGGATCATCCCAGAAATCGGGAGAAATCTGCCATATGGTGAGGATATGATTAGATTTTAACCAAATAATATTGGCAAATTGACCAAAGATAATATTTATATCTATAGTTTTTTCCAATATTTTGAACAGAAATCAGAACTTAAAACTTCTAAAAGCTATTGGCCTGATTTGACTTAATTCTAGTCGGTTTTACTCAAACTCAAACAGTTGCATCATATCTGTATGATGAAATTCTTCTACAATTTCTGTAATGAAACAAATATGTATTGATGCAGTAATGCTGGATTACGGGTTGTTTGCTCTTGAAAACATATTTCTATCTATATTTTCAAGTGAAAACCATAGTCACTACTGCTTGACAACAGGATGCTTGAAGCGGCATCGAACCCGGCACCTCTGATTCAGGTCCAGTCATTCCAGTCACATTCCTTCGAGCGAGCCCATATTTGTAGTTGGCAGCAAAAAAATGGTTTGACTCCAAGGTTGGTTCATGTTTGCAGAATGAACAAACCTACTCAGTTAACTCCTGGTGATCAACTTTCGTCATTGTTCATTTTTCTGTTATTAAAATGTTTAAATTATTCCAACTACTATTAACTAGTAGACTGAATAAACTATCCTCTAGCTCCCTTCTCATTGCGTGTAGCGGGCGTTCGGTTAGTTGTTCTTTTTCTATAAAATTGTTGACGGAAAAACTTTCCAGGCATCGAGGTCTTTTGTTACACAGTATATAGTGCTATTCAGTAGCTTTCTGCGCCAAGAGGAAACGATCGCAACGCCAGCGACCGCACAACGCCAATTACGCGTAATTTCATATTATTAAATTGTTGCACAACGCAGGCTAACATGTGGTCCCTTCGGAAACGCAGTCCACTTGCGGAATAAGCAAATTCATAATGGATAGAGGATATAAAATAAGGAATATTGGATGAACAATAATAAATTTTGTTTGTGAACAGCAATTAGAAATTAGTTCCAGAAGCAGTTGTGCTGAGATTCCTATGCAGTGTTGCTTTTTGGTAGCCAACATAATTTCTATCTATTTTGATGTATTACCTTTCTTGCAACAATGCTGGAAAAGCCATATTCACTTGAAATTTGATGAAAAGTAGTGCAAATGGATATCACTACTGTTTGATATCAGACTATCTATTAGCTGACACAATGTAGAAAACAATCTGATGGTTATACATTCTCTTTGGGATGAGACTATTATTAGACGTTTGCTAACAGTAATGTGTTATATTCTACCAATGTCACTGTTCGGACGTATTTTTGGTATATTATTTTGGCCATGAAGGTGACAACCTTCAGGGAATTAAGCTTTACACGGAATGGTTGCTACCCCTGGTAGAGGGGGTAGCCCCAACAACCTGAATTATCGAAGGAGAGTTTTAATAAATTCTATAAGTACGTAACGTGAATACAGCCACGTAATTCTATTTTCATTAGAAGAAATATTTACATCTAGATTTTGAAATAAAAACTGATACTACTACTACTACTTGATATCAGTTTGTCCGAGGCAACCATTGCGCCAGGAGCCAGAAACCATGTGGATGCAAGGCCCAACCTATTGGCAGTTACTATACCCATAAGCAAGCACTAAAAACAGATATAAAACCAATTTGAGAACATTAATCGCCACGATAATATCAGAAAAAAAAATCACATAGGCAATGGTAACTTTATTAGATAATTTAGGAAAGTTGATGTATCAAAGAAAAATGACTTTTGCCAACGTTCCTGAGAAAACACTATTTTTACATATATATGACTATCATGTAAAACTTCTTGAAGACAGATACATGTGACAGATATTAAGTAACGTGTTAATTTTCTTAAAAAAAATTACATGATACTAAGCAAAAATATAATGCGTTAGGTCTCCTAATTTAAATTTGATATGTCTATATTCATTTTTATCCAAAAATCTTCTGACAATTGCATATGTGTCTATTCCTTCCTACCTCTTTCCTCCGGTATCAATAATCCATCCTCGTCAGTTGTGTATTGGACCGTTAAGATAATTATGCATCTAACAACAATTCATAACTGAAATTTAGTCAATTTTGACGTTATTAACTAGTAAATTATCGTGTTCGATATGCGTTAAACCGCGTCCGATTCAACGTACAATGATCGTGCAGAACAGAACAATGTGAAAAATAACTGTCATACAATAGACGGTGTGAAAGTAGTGCGACGGATATTATAATAATACAGGCTTGTTTACACGCAAGAACATGTCACACCTGACCAGACAACCAAGTCAAAGTAATAGATGGATTTTGAAAATATTAGTTTTTGGCTTGGAAAACATATGATCCGTATGATAAAAGATGGTAAAGCATTCGATACTGACAGTGCAAAAATTTGAGCAGTTGATGGTCAATTCCAATCTTCCAATATTGAAGTGATTCAGAAATTGCAAAAATATTTCTAAAAATTTTCAGATACAATTCCAAAATTTTGTTTGTTGTCGTTGTCGTATTGCTCCTGTGCTTTACACTTATTGTTAATATATTGATTTCATTTCTTTGTTTTTTAAGCAAAAACCAAACTATCCATGAGGTCTTTGAACCGTGGGGATGCTATTTTTGCCCTTTTAGATGGCAACACATTGGTTGGCTAATTTCATACAGATTTTTTTCGAATATTTTGACTTGTGACAGAAAGGGCTATTTTCACTGGAAAACATAATTTCATCCATATTTTTTATAAACATGATAATAAAAATGAACACTCACAAACGTTTTCGAAAACAAGAACATCATTCAATTTCTATAGTCACTCAGCTTCTTGAGACACTAATTTCAAGAAGACTGAAGAAGAAACTGCCTAATGTTAATATTGAAGACCTTTAGCACTAAATATTTAAATATACAATATTGAAAACCATGTCTTTGCATATATATGATCAAAATTCGTGAATTTACTTATTGTAATGATTCTCCAACTATATCGACATAATATTTATCAAATAATTTATAGAAGTGTTTCAAAGTGTGTGTGTGTGTGTGTGTGAGTAAATGATATAAGCCAAATAGCTCATAGGATTGTACTGCATTCTGATTTCTATTGAAAATGAAATTGAAAACAAAAGTTTTTAATATTTATATTTATATTATATTTATATTTATAATTTTAAGTGAAATGGATATTTGCACAATATTAAGTTTTCAGAAACACGACTTTGGACTTCTTGATTACGTATACAGGCCTTACCACAACGCTACGAACCCCCTATTGATAATATAATAATTTATAACTAGTGGTGTGTATGGCATCGTGCCTTAAGGCAAATTGCTATAACTTCCCGGACCTTAAAAAAATGTTCGAGGAATATTAAATGTTTTCAAATAGATTCTTATAAATACTGTAACATTATCTAATATTTATAAGAATTATATAAACTGAATTGCAAAGTTGAAATTATTTGTTTAAAATATATTAAAACTTTAGCCAAAAGTAAAAATGAAATCTGAATTATTTTCGATATACAAAATTACTAATTGAATGTTTTTTAGATCATTCAAATCGGATGCTCCGTTCTCGATTTCTATTTTCTGCACTCTTTGCTCTTTATCTCCGTAACTGCTGGACCTGCCTTTGCCAAAAACTAATCAGTACATCTCCCTATCAATAGGAATCGAATGTTTTTCAAATTCAAATCGGTTGATCTGTGCGCCCGAAAATGTGACTGGAAATTTGTATCCATACATACATACACACACATCCATTTTTTCTGAGGAATGCCAAAATGTTCAGAAACCTTCAAAACGTCGAGAAATGTAAAAATTTTCAATTTCGATTTTCGGCCCATTACAATAACTTACACTACAGGAAGTTAATAAAATATACTGAGTCTAATATAGGTTTTGTATACACTGAATACAATGTATGATTTTCCCCAAAATTTTTCCCAAAATCCAATGTATCCAATTTTGCTGATTAATCAATAACCATTAAATTGCATTTATTTCAATTATAAGGACGTCATTAGCGTATCTAAATTCTTGAACATTTAAATAGAATGTGGATATTATTATTTTCAGTGGCATTAAATTTAAAACTATATTTAATAGTTTTCAGAATATAATCAATAACGTATGCAGACACATTACACGAATGCTCACCAAGTACCAGATTCAAACAATTCATGACATATTGCAAAAATTGTTTTTCCAACATGCCCATTTAGTATACATTGTCCCTTTACGGCTGACAATTGTAAATTTCCCAAATTTATTAAATGCCCTTAACTGGACAGTTGTAAATAAAATAAAGAATAAAAAAAATATTGCAAAAATCATACTTTTTCATAAATGATCATCAATTTTGAAGACATCGTTATTGTTTTCTCCTGGTCTCCCTCGCCGATGCGGAAACCGTCCATAAATTTCCCCAAGAAACCGAATCCGTTGGCAACTCCGCCAAATTCCAGCATCATGCAATGTGTCCATTTCCATTTGTCTATTTACGTGTACGTGTTGCAGCTTCTAGGTGGCGAGTGCAGGCGGCTGATATCTGTCTGTCTGGTGGCCAAGTTAGTTCTGTGCACTTTGTAGCGGAACTAAGTGTTACCTTCTACACACGACGTGTGTGGGAGTGGCGATCCGACACGCCATGGTAATAATGATATAGGCAAATGCGGACGCCATGTTACTTTGGTGACTAAACGAAACACCGTGAATAATAATAATAATAAATATATGTTGAGAATTTCCAAGTGCCCGGTTCCATATAGCATCATGTCGCAAGGGAAAGCTTGATCGGTCGCGGTTGGTTCATGCGGTAATAAGATGGAGTGGGTAATAATCTGCACCACTCGTAATCTGCAGTCACGTCTGGATGGGTAATAATATATTGTTTGTCGCAAAAAGTTGTTAAATTTAAATACTAAAACGTCACGTTGTACTTGGTTTAATTTTAATGAACATCGAGATTTTTCAGCGTACTCATTGTATATGTTCCTCTACCCACAATTCTCCACTCTTTTAGGCGAGAGGATGACTAAAAAGTTAATCTCTAAATTGAATGACAATGAACAAAAACAGTCGGTTGAAATCGACATCTACAGAATCGATTTTTAAGAAATCGATGTAATAAAATTCTCACAAATCAGTAAACTAATTTTAAAAAATAAGAGCA
>NW_020539724.1:7895315-7928146 GCF_003426905.1 Ctenocephalides felis | reverse complement strand
TAATGACGGTAAAAGCAATATATACATTTATATAATTATTTCCCATACAAATTAAGTTGGCTAGGTCATATATAATGATTCATGTAGATATAGTTGTTGATTTTTTTAGATATTGACCAACACTATCCTTAATTTTTTATCAATTTTTAATTATTTATCATGCCTAATTACTAAGGAATACTAATACTTTGAATTAAAAAGTGTCAAATGCTATAATTTTTATAATTTATAACTATTATTTATATATTTCAAGCAATATTTTAAAGTTTATTTAAAATTTATTGAAAAAATAAACTAAAATACTTAATAAATTTCCTTGGAGATTCGAACTCGAAATCCAAAAACGAGAACAATCGCCATTGCGACCGAAGTCATTTAACGACCTCACCCACCCCGTCGCTGGTGAACAATTGATTGATTTTGGTACATGTGTGAACAATATCTTCACATACCTCCTCCCTCGCCATTTTACTTGTTAAAAAACCCCATATGCACCCTTCGGATTCGAACCAGCCTCCTTCTGATTAGAATCTAGTTTAGCGCTCCAACCGTCTCGGCCACGGCGACGAAGGTTTCCGCCTGCTAATACTGGAAGGACATTCTTCGACGACTGACCATCATGATTCGAGTCAAGGTCACAGGGGGATGATATGAAAAAATTAAATTTTCACCTAGGGGGTTGAAAGTGGGCTCATTCGATTCTGCTGGTCCTTGCGAATTTCAAGCGGGGGGTTACAGGGGGGAAAATTTTGTCCGTTTTTCGCTCAGGAGAGCAGAAAATCGACTTTTTGTAAATTTTACGGTTTTTCTATGGGAATTTTTGGGGAGATTTTGTGCTGACCTTGTCGTGGTCAAGGTCACGGTCAAGGTTACCTTGAAAACGTTTTCAAGGTAACCTTGACCTTGACCACGACAAGGTCAGCACAAAATCTCCCAAAAATTCCCATAGAAAAACCGTAAAATTTACAAAAAGTCGATTTTCTGCTCTCCTGAGCAAAAAACGGACAAAATTTTCCCCCCTGTAACCCCCCGCTGAAATTCGCAAGGACCAGCAGAATCGAATGAGCCCACTTTCAACCCCTAGGTGAAAATTTAATTTTTTTATATCATCCCCCTGTGACCTTGACTCGAATCATGATGGTCAGTCGTCGAAGAATGTCCTTCCAGTATTAGCAGGCGGAAACTCTTCGTCGCCGTGGCCGAGACGGTTGGAGCGCTAAACTAGACTCTAATCAGAAGGAGGCTGGTTCGAACCTGAAGGGTGCATATGGGGTTTTTTTTATAGCTAAATGGCGAGGGAGGTATGTGAAGATATTGTTCACACATGTACCAAAATCAATCAATTGCTCACCAGTGATGAAATGGATAATGCCGTTGAATGGCTTCGGTTGCAATGGCAATCGTTCCTGTTATGGGTTTCAAGTTCGAATCCAGAAGCAAATTTATTAGGAATTTTAAATAAACATACAAACTTCTTCAAGTATTACTTATTAAAATAAATTAAAAATCTTTGTCATTTATGGTAAAATTGGTGTAATAGATAAGTTGAAAACCCATTTAAGTCATTTTAGCATAATTCATAACTATTATTTATATATTATGAGTAGTATGTGCATATAGCACACGCTTTGAAATACTGCTGTTGTAATACTTCTGTCAGGTCTATCAGAACCTCATTAGTCGTATTACTTCTTGGTGTAGTGGTCGTCGTCACCTCACTGGTCGCCACATCTTGATTCTTGTGATTGCGGACTATCGGAAGTAGAAGGAAGGTAAGTTATAGTAATTGTCAAAAGCATGATGTTTTTTGTGTACTGAAATATTTTTTAAAAAAATCTGTATACTTCCCCAATTTATAATAATTTACTTGAAATCATTTAAAATTCCATTTAATATATTTCATTACATAAGGCAAGATGCCATGCACTGAATTTGGTCTATATAATGATAGGAAAAGCAATATATAAATTTATATATCTAATTCCCATACAAATTGGGACTAGTATATAACTGAGCTAGTATATATATAATCATGTATAAATCAATATATACATTTATATATCCAATTACCGTTAGTTAGTTAGAAAAAATCCGTGGATAAGTAGTCCAACAGTATATATAAGAATACCTGTAAATAAAATTTCTATGAGATTCCCATAGCACATGAGTACTTTAAAAATTTGATTGAAAGTTCTTGCGCTTATATAACCTGAAATACTCCATATATACACATATATAATTGTAATATATTTATATAAAATGCACATAAAGTTTATAATAAAGGAATGGAATCAAGTAATTCATACTTTTATTTATATAATTACAAAATTATTTAAATATAATATAAAATATTGAATGAGAATAAATAGCCAAATCGAGTTTAACATATATAAATTATAAAAAAATTAAAATATTTAAAAAATGTCATTTTCGGTACAAAAAAACAGTTCTTATTTCAAAAAAATTATCATAAATCTAATTTTTTCTAAGTTTTTTTGAAAAATATTTTTTTTTAAGAATTCATTTTTCGGCACCAGAAGTTTCAGCAATTTTGAAGCACGATGTCATGCAGCATCTGTAAATAAGATCATATATCATAAGTAGGCAGTATTAATATTTGGAATTAATTTGGACAATGGCAGTATGATGTAACAGATTAATTATTGAAAATAAATAAACAATTATTACTGACATACGAATTTCAAATCACAGTAGAAACTCGTTTATCCGGCCGGAATTCATGCAAACCAAATTAAATTTATTACGTACTTATTTCACGGTTAAAAAATGCAAATTACCAAACAGATATTGTAAACAAATTATTCGTGCATAGGTATTTAAATATTTTATTTCATGATTAATGCTTAATTTAATTGTAGGAAAATATGTATGTAATACATACATGTGTTAATTTCTTAATAAACATAGATTTTTGTTGATATCTATCCATGAACTTGATATCGAATTTCCCGTAGGTAAGCGGTTAAGAGCGATGAGATTTGATTCGAAGGTCCTGGGTTCGATACCCACTTCGAGCAGCATGTTGTGGCAACGATTTTTACTTGGAAATATAGATAGCAGCATGTTATCAAGTGGAAATGACCCACACCCGACGTTGCTGCACCAATAAAAATATTAAACAAATTGTAACACTAATATGTAGTACAAAGATGTGACAGCTATTTGGGTTGCCATCTGTCAAACAGACTAGTATTAAGTCAAAATCGGCACAACAGCTTATAGGAATATTAGGTTCTCATTGCTGTTCAAAAATAATTAAAAAAAAAACAGCCGGTACAGTAGTAGATTGTTTTGAAATCGGTGCCGTCCCGTAAGGGTTAAGTCGAAAATTAATACAACAGCTTATAGAACTATTAGATTCTGATTGCTGTTAAGAGCGACGGGACTTGTTTCAGAGGTCCCTGGTTCGATACCCACTTCGAGCAGCCTGTTGTCAGACAGCATTGACAATGATTTTCACTTGGAAATATAGATAGTAATATATTTCCAAGAGAAAATAGCACTCACCCGGCATTGCTGCATCATTAAAAATATTCGCCCTATTACAGAAATTGTAATAATAATATATCATACAGAGATGTGACAACTGATTGGGTTGCCAACTGTCAAACAGACTAGTATTAAGTCTAAATCGGCACAACAGCTTATAGGTGTATTAGGTTCTGATTGCTGTTCAAAAATAATTAAAAAAAAAACAGCCGGTACAGTAGACTGTTTTGAAATCGGTACCGTCCCGTAAAAAGATGTAATGATAATGAAGTAATCGATGAACAATTATTATTGTCATACCAATTTCAAATTATCGATATTTAAAATACAATTCTTTGCCATTGATAAGATAGTCAACTGGAAGGGGATGACGGCGCCCTTGTCGCACGGCCTCACTCATTATAGAACTATTAGATTCTGATTGCTGTTCAAAAATAACAAAAAAAAAAGATGTAATGATGAAGTAATCGATGAACAATTATTATTGTCATACCAATTTCAAATTATCGATATTTAAAATACAATTCTTTGCCATTGATAAGATAGTCAACTAGAAGGGGATAACGGCGCCCTTGTCGCACGGCCTCACTCATTATAGAACTATTAGATTCGGATTGCTGTTAAAAAAATAACAAAAAAAAAGATGTAATGATAATGAAGTAATCGATAAGCAATTATTATTGTCATACCAATTTCAAATTATCGATATTTAAAATACAATTCTTTGCCATTGATAAGATAGTCAACTAGAAGGGGATAACGGCGCCCTTGTCGCACGGCCTCACTCATTATAGAACTATTAGATTCTGATTGCTGTTAAATAAATAACAAAAAAAAGATGTAATGATAATGAAGTAATCGATGAACAATTATTATTGTCATACCAATTTCAAATTATCGATATTTAAAATACAATTCTTTGCCATTGATAAGATAGTCAACTGGAAGGGGATAACGGCGCCCTTGTCGCACGGCCTCACTCATTATACAACTATTAGATTCTGATTGCTGTTAAATAAATAACAAAAAAAAGATGTAATGATAATGAAGTAATCGATGAACAATTATTATTGTCATACCAATTTCAAATTATCGATATTTAAAATACAATTCTTTGCCATTGATAAGATAGTCAACTGGAAGGGGATGATGGCGCCCTTGTCGCACGGCCCTACTCCGTCCTGCCGCAGGAGTGAGGCCGAAATCAGTCTAGCCCTTCGCTTCGTTGTGAGCGGTCGCCGGTCGGGAGCCTATAGGTGAGCACGTGTTTCGTTAAAAATAAAATTTAATATAAAAGTTAAATATATTATATGAGTTCCATATATCGATCTGATTAACTATGATTCTGTTGTGAAGTGCTAGTAACAATAATTATTTATTAAAGTGTGAACTATAAAATTTTGTGCATATTAGTGATTTATTGACCAGTGATTTTTCGGAACGATTGTGATGTTAAGTGGTTCTGTTTGTTCGGATCAAATTGAGATTTAATTGTTCTTCCAGTTTAAAGGTAGGATTTAGATTTTTTTTGTAATTGATTTGTTTTTTTTTTAATGATATATATTGAGATTATAATATTATAATCGACTAATTTTTATTTATGAGCTAGATGCGGTTATTTTACAAATACTTATAAATAACTAGGAATGTCGATTAACCATGTGCTTAACAAGTAATTTTCTACTCATCTTTCGCCATTGCATACATTGTGATATCATCAAAGGTTATTTAAGAAAATATGAAACTCTGGTTTAGTAACAAATAGTCCTTTTATTTTTTCAAAATTTCCATAACAAAAGTACCTAATAAAAGTACTGATGTCTGCATGGACGCTTCGGAGGCGTGCAGATACCGTTAAATAATTGTTTTATTTTTAGAAAATTGCAAAACGCAATTAAATGCGAAGAAATTCATGCAAATATCATATTTTGATCAATGAATGCTATAGCATCCACGTCAAGTATTACGTTTCTTACGGAAAAAATAAGATAATGCAAAATTACTATAGATATAATAGGTTTAATAATTACAAAAACGTAAGGTTATATAAAATTAAATTCAAAATAATTGAGTTTAAAATTTGGATGGTGTAGCATTCATATAATTCTGCATCTCAATGAACATGAACGCATTGTATATTATTTTTTATTATATAATTAAGTAGAAATTTATTCAACGCAATTATCATGTTTTAATCATTAAATGCTATAGCATCCACGTCAAATGTTACATTTTACAAAATGTGTTTACCCAAGCTAGAAAAAAGATAAGATATTGCAAAAATACTATGAGTATAATAGGTTTAATAATTACAAAATCTTAAGGTTATATAAAATTAAATTTGAATTAATTGACTTTAAAATTTAAATGCTATAGCATTCATATAATTCTGCATCACAATGCAAATGAACGCATTGTATATTATATTATTTTTGAATAAATAATTTTGATTAAATCAAATGAATCTCAGTATAAATTTTACATGAATTCTAAAATGCAGTTATTGATAAAGTAGTTATGTAATTTATTGAAAAAGTCGAGTAATATCATTGATGGCAATAGTTATAATTTTATATTTATAAAAGTATAAATCATAAAATTATGAAATACAAAATAAAAAATAAATTTGAATAAGAAAAAGTATTATATAAAAAGTATTATAAATAAGTAATAAATAAATCAAATAATTATTTTGATTTAATTACTTTTATCTATAAAATATTTGTATTAAAAAAGTACAAATAGATTATTTACCAAAATGCAAGAATTACTAACTTCTTGCTAGTATTATATAAAATTATAATTAATTAATAATTAAAATAAATATTTAATTATTTATTATTATTTATAATTTAATATAATAATAGCTTGAAGTTGGAAGTTCATGCATTTTAGTAGAAGAATCTGTTAAAAGTATTTTTAATACAAAGATTTTATAGATGAAAGTAATTGAATCAGAATAATATTTATAATTTAATATAATATTAGCTAGAAGTTCGAAATTCATGCTCTTTAGTAAAAAAAATCTATCAATAGTATTTTTAATACAAATATTTTATAGATACAATGATTGAATCAAAATAATTATTTATTATTTATAATATTATTTAATATTTTTCCTTATTTCAATTTTAATTTTTATTTCGTATTTTATAATTTTAAAATTTATACTTTTATAAATTTAAAATACTTAAATTAAAGATAATTGTTATCAAATTAATAATTAATTTTGATTAATCAAAAGTATTTTCATAATTCAATAAACTATTGCCATCAATGATATTACTTGACTTTTTCTATAAATTACATAACTACTTTATAAATAACTGAATTTTGGAATTCATGTAAAATTTATACTGAGATTCATATCACAATACTTAATTATATAATCAAAAATAATATACAATGCATTCAATTTCATTGTGATGCAGAATGATATGAATGCTATACCATTCAAATTTCAATTATTACGATATGAATGGTATACCAAGTCAATTAATTTGAATTTAATTTTTTATAACCTTACGTTTTTTGCAATTATTAAACCTATTATATTTGTAGCATTTTTCCATTATCTTATCTTTTCCTTAGTTTGGGTAAGCACATTTCGTAAAATATAAGTGTAATACTTGACGTGGATGCTATAGCATTTATCGCATATATCGAATAAAATATGATAACCTGGCTATTCTTATAAATGATGTTTAATCAAGTTTTGGATATCACAAGCAAGTTAAAAATTTAGCAACCCTAAATTTTTGTACCTTTTTTATGGAACTTTTTTGGTGATATATATCATGGTCTTATAGATCTTACTGAAATATTACGACATGTAGTTTAATTTTAAAAATGCATCAAAATTTAGGAAAATGAGTATTTTTTTGGGGTTTGTTTAAATTAAAATTAGACGATTCACTTGGTATAACGATTGAATACTTGGTCTTAACATACTAAACCATTAATGTCCTACGGAAACAGGTTCAATTATAAAAAATGGTTGATTTTTGAAAATTTGCTTTTAGAAAATACTCCGAGTTAACGCGTTCATTCGTTTTCAAATGTGTGTAATAAATCGACTCAGAATACTTTAAATCAATCATAAATTAATTTATTTTTTATTGATTAAGTCGATTATATACACATATCGGTAAGTTCAAATACCAATACCAACTAGTTTTTTTTTTGACTTTGAATACGATTAGATTAGTCATATACACTATATCAATCAATTTTATATACAATTTTGTTATTGGATTGGATATAAGTATATCGAATACATCGAATTATTTCTTGTTAGAATAATCATAAATAATAATCGTTTAAATAAAATTAATTTTTAAATAATAATCGTTTCCAAATTAGCACTTGCAAACAATTTCTTTTACAATGACTTGCGAGAATTCGGTCAGTCATCCTCCTCGGTTAAATCTAAAAAATGTACTAAACGAAATACAAATTCTTTACAAACAATTTAATGTTTTCGAGAGGCGTTTTCAAAAAGTTTTCGACTGAAATGAGAAAGTTGCGAATTAATTCGTTGCTTTGGTGCGTTTCCTATGTAACAAAGTTTTTGCGTTGGAGCTAAGAAATTCCTTCATAGAACAAGTTATAAGCAAACATTTCCTTCCGACAGTTGGTTTATGCTATTTCATTGTACCTATCTACTTTGGCATCCTTACTATTTTCGACTACATATATGAATACTGGAACCAAGTCCTCAGAATATACATAGTACATACTGTAACATGAGAAACTAAAAACATATGTTATATACCTACTAGGGCCACAAGTAGGAATAATCAAAACTGCACTAGATGTAATATTTTTTCTAAGTTTTGTACTCGATTTCATACATTTTTTCATTTTTTACTTCCCATAGTACAAGTTATAGTGCCTCTTTATTAATTTATAATTTCACTATAGGGACACCAGCAAATTTTTTGGTAGTACTTATTAGTGTCTAAATTGGAACCCAATCTATTGATTAGGCGTCCGAGTATTATGGTAAGTTATAGAAATCGCAAAAGAATCGAAAATGCAAATTTTGATATATTTTTACGTTTACGTACACATAGATACATTTTTTCTAAGGTATGCCAAAATGTTCAAAAACCTCTGAATAGAAAAGATGTATAAAAAAATTAACTTTCGATTTTTTTGCGAATACTATTCTCACCAGACAATTAATTATTACATATCTATACGTTTCAATACCTTCTGAACATTTTGGATACCTTAAAAAAAATGGATGTATGTGCCAATGTGATGACCGAAAAATTGTGACGATTTTACCAAAGCTCTAGGTTGCACCTAAATGTTCATTAAACATTAAACATTTTTTTTTTATAACTGTTAGAATTAATACTATCACCCCGTTTTGGCTTGAGGTTGAGTTCCGGGACACCCTGTATATATAATACATTATATTTTTTCGTACATTATTTAAAACAATATTAAACCCGAAACTTACGTTAACCTTAATAAATGTAACAATTCTTTAAATTTATTATCCTATTTCCTACCTTGCAAGGATTTTAACAGAAAATTACCTCTCGGCCAGAGCTACCGTTGGTTATAATAAAGTAAAGAAAAAAAAGGGAAAAATTAATAACCACGTCATTAAATACTTATTGTTAAGAAAACTCATAACTTCCACAAGCGCACGAGCGATTTTCATGTTTCCCAGCAGTTATGGGCAACAACAAGAAAACAAAAACAGGCCCCATGTAATTGTTTCACATTGTAACGATTATTAATAAACGTATGTTCGGACACTAGTTGGAAACGTGATGAAAAATCCATATTTTGAACGAAAATACACATTTCCTCATTGTATATAAACAGAAAACACCCTAAAGCAAATCTGTTAGCTGAAACCATAACTCAGATCGGAAATTTTTCTATCGAGAATAAAAAAAGACAGCATTAGATCTTTTGTGAAAGATTATCAAAGTTTGATATTCAACAAACCATTCTTTTTGCATTTGATTCAAGTACATTTGACAATTCATTACGATAAATAAATAGTAAATAATCGACTTAATAAGTTTTTGGTTTCTCTTTGTGCAATTATTATTTTGTGTTTCTGAAAATTGAAAAATAAACTAGTCGCACCTTAAGACATATTGCTGAATCTTTTCGTACTAAAAATTAAAATTTTTAAGAGTCTTCAAATTGGTATAGAAATGTAAACAAAATTTGTATTTATATATAAATATATACCTTTAATACTATTTAAAAACTTTAAAATTCTTCAAAAATATTATTAAAATTATTATTATTAAAATTAATTAAAATCTTTGAAATAATATCATTCATAAGGCTCATACCTACATATTTCTTTTAACTTTTAATTTAATGCCTGTAGAAAAACAAAGCTACCTTTTATCAATTAGTCATGAAAAAAAAACTGAACAATTGATTTTTTTTAAATTCTGTTTATGATTAATAATTAAAAATATCTAAAGCACTGAGCAATTTTAAAATAATTATTTTTAAATTCTGTTTTTTGTTAATTTCATACTCTAAAGCTAACATTGCAGCAATAATAATAATGGTAACCTATGTTAAAAAAATCTGATTTTAGCAACAATAAAACAGCTTATAAACTTTAGTAATTGACTATGCCTGAGTACCTACTTTATTTTTGGTAGAAATTAAATAATTATGTTTAATATTACTTCTAATAGTTATTGCTTGTTTATTATGCACAAGTATATATAACTAATAACTAATGTGTTTTCATATGTACAACACCGATCATTTCTATTAATATTTTTCATTAAGCACACGAAAATCACATTTATTTCATTCTGTTATGTATTTTCTTAAGTATCTCGAAGTTATTACATACACTTTTTTCCACAGCCAAAATGATACCTACATTTAGGCGAAACACTGTGTCGTTTATTTAATAGCCGAAAATTCTATGTAATAACTACATGAGGGTTAGACAGGGTACCCACGTTTTCTTTCCTCGTGGAAAAATTGCACGAATTTTCCTCGTATTATTTTTATGCGAATAAGTGTATGATTTTTTTAAAGAGCCACTTTGGGGTGGATTTTTTTATTGCTTGCCATTGTGGAAAATCAGGACGAGTAAAAAAACATTTTGTTTGAAACACTTTGTTGTTTGAGTACATTGATAAAAGGGAAAAGGAATCTATAATTTTTTGGGAAGCTACCAAAATATAGGTTACAATACAATTTGCCCCAGAAATTCTGTTTTCTCGACTTTTAAAGTCATTCTCAATCGTTTGACATCAACATTACAAAAGCAGCATCTCTAAATGCTGTGATAATAATTTGTTGGTTAATATATAAAATATATAATAATTTACAATGCATATAGTAGGGCTGATTATCAATTTATTAAATTTCGTTCAATAAATGGCGATAAATTATTTAAAACTATAAATCATTTTGAATATTTGTGCTAACGAGCTTTTCAATCATGTGTTCTACTGCAACACAGCTTCAATAATAATTCTAAATAGTTCCATGAATGTTTCAAATCGAATTTAATAGCACAGACGTATGAATATTGATTAATAATGTCTATTGATGGAAAATGGGTTTTAATATTAGATTTTGCATTCTATGAATAAATTATTTTCCAATTTAACTATTGATGCACCAGAGTAAAAATCTTAGGTAAAGGCGATTTGCATTCGATGCATAAAATTTAGTTTTATCAATGCGATAGCAATTAATTTATTTTTAATTTCCCAAATAAGAAGTAAGCAGAAAATTTGATTTGCTAATTTTATGCTTTCTTGATTTCAAGTCATTTCGAATCGATTGACACAAATGTGAATATATATTTTTCAAATATATTTTTTGGTTAGAAAATTATTTTTTTTGCAATTTTTTAAATGTGTTGATCATAACTTTCATAAAAAAATCTCACGTAAATTGAAAATTTTAGGTGCAACCTAAAGCTTTGGTAAAAATGTGATCATTTTTCTATTGGTTCTATTAATTTTGTTTATTTAGGCTTTGGATCGGTAATCGTTTATAGAATTTCTAGAATCACAGTCAAAAATAATGAACAATTGTCCCATGTTTTCAAAAATTAAATCTTTTTGTTGAACTAAGAATTTAAAATTTTCAAAATTGGTCAACTTTGAGAGTCGTAGTGTTATTCTATAATTGTTTTCTATTTTTATAATTATTTCCTAAAAGTTTTACTATCGACACTATCGAATTTTTGTCCAAACCTCGTGTCGTTGTTTCGCGTAAGGAAAATCCAGTTTCAGTGACTAATAGTCGGTTTTGTTTTTCACTTGGAAAAGTTACTTCCGTAACAGTCTGTCTTTGGCAGTAAGAATAATGTAGGAAATAGACTTTTTACCATATGGGAGAACGCGAACGAATTCCCTGCTATCTCTTCTGACCACGAACATCGTCTGGAGAAAGAAAAAATGAGGCTTGTTGATGGGATGATGTACCAATTATAATAGAAAAAATAGATTTAATATAGAATAATAAATCACTGTAGATTAGAGCGGGTTGATTAGTATGGGTCAAAAAAGTCGCTTAGGCACACATGATTTTCGGATACTAGAGATCAAAATAAGATACTTTTCTGAAGAAACTATACCTCTAAAATGAATTCTGAATTCAATGACCCAAAAATAAGGGTTAAAATTTGAAAAAATCCATTTTGACCCATTTAGAGTGCCCCAATCGCGTCCAAATGTATGACCAACTTCCCACTAACATTGGGACCTTCCCTGAGCGGTTTTTCAACATTCAACCCTTATTTTTGGGCCAACGCACGGGACATCAGAATTTATTTCAGAGGTATGGTTTCTTCAGCAAAGTATCTTATTTGATCCCTAGTATCCAAAAATCATATGTACCTAAGTGACCTTTGAATCGACCCTTCCTATTGTGGATACTATAAAGTGATAAAGCCTTTTGTGGCATTTGTGACTAATTGATCACTATAAGAAACATATCTAATATGAACACATTAGAAAGCAAATGGTCAACAACTGAGTTGTCTCCTAGGTTAAAAATTTTACATCACCGCGATTCATAAAACACCTAATTCTGATTCCTGTTTACCTATATTTATAGTTAGTTTATCCCAGATAATTTTGGGTCCCCATATCGATAGAATGGGTGATTTGATATCGAATAAGGCGCCGTTTGATGTTGATTCCTGGTGCGACATAACACACGAGATATTACCTTGATAGTTTGATGCAATATAGCTAACCGTCATGTCAGAAGATCCTCGAACAATCGGCAAGGGAATACCGGCAGTATATGCTAATGCAACCCTAATATACTCTTGATACAGAACTTGGATAACATTTGACGAAGATTTGCTTAGATTTTAAACTAATTAACATATATTCATACTAAGTTTAGATACAACTAACTCATGTATTTAACCTTCAACGTACACACTCTAGGCTAGTACCGAGGCAGACACATGGGGTCCACCAGACCCCAGTAAGTTCAAAAAAAAAACATTCTAAAATCTAAGTTTACAATGCATACATTTCTGAAATTTCAAACGTAAATCTGAAACTTCTCGGAAACGAGACCTTGTGAAAAATGGTTACTAAAAGTGGCGTTGGGGTCCAGTTGACCTCAGGTGTACGAGAAGGATTAGTAATATTTCTTATTGTAACTCATGATGTGGTTACAATATTGGAAGTCTTGCAAACATTTCAAAAAGATTATCAAGCTTAAAATTATTTAAATTTTCATAGGTAGCTATATTTCTGTTCAATATTCTAGATTATTTTATTTTAACATGCTTCTTCATTTTACACACATTTCATATCCAATTCTATTGAATTCTAATTTGCTAATGCAAATGCTAATTTTGGTATAACTATATTACACTATTTGAATGTACATACTCGTACATAATATAACTTGAACATTTGCTCTTGATGTGTGAAATTTTATAAATATTAGTTTTCTGAAATTAAACAACACTCAATTCCAAAAAAATATTTGCAATATCTAATAGTGATTAATTTATTTATGAGATGAATGTAAAATATGGGTTTTGAAGAGATAGAAATAATATAACAATCGAGAAAAAAAATTATCAAATGAAGTTTAATATCAAAAATAACATATTTAGAAATAGCACACAAATCTTGGATTTTATCAATTTGATGGTGTTGAAAAAATTAATATCACTTAACTTTCAACAAATCAAAGGTAATAAATTAAAAGGCAGTATGTATACCCAAGTCGTCGACTTTGTTTAAAGATTTATTTACATCTTGTTTGTCATATGTAATATCGTTCATTGAAAATTATAATAACTTTGGAGTTAAATAAGTCCGCATTTCTTTTATTACTTGTAGATCTCATATACATTTTATTATATACTTTATTAATAATTTGTTGATTTTACACATTCCTACTCTCAATTCCTTATGTTCTCTGTAAACTTTCTTGTATAGCTTGATAAATATTTGCTAGAAAAAGTACAAAGCTTTCATTTCAGAGTTTCCATAAGAAATTGTTCAAAGACGTTGAATTTCTATATCATACCTGCTCCTAGAAAATTAGAAAAAATGCAGGAAATTTGCTGGTTTGTATATCCTTGTGCTTCCATCCAATTAATATTATGTTATTTCGAGAAAAATCGGGAAAATTGAAATACAATTAATATTTTTTTTATTTTTGTAAATTTCTTTGTAATTGGCATAATCTCATGTTGCAAAAATGTGGCTTTTAGAAAATTAGAAAAAACGTAAGAAATTTTCTGAGCTGTGTATGCCATGTCGAATTACTCGAATTTTTTTTTCCATTTTTGTAATTTTTGTTTGTAATTGGCGTCATCTCGTGATGTCACTTTACAGCTTACAGGCATATATAATGTATACTTGTAAACACAAAAATCGATACTTTAGTTCTTCTACTTCTGTATCCATTTTCCCAAAGGCGAGAAATTTTTTCCCACCGCATTATTTCTTCGAATTGTAATTTTCATTTTACACCCTGTTGTTTTACCTGAAAAATATGCTTTCCCTGCGTCCGTCGGTGGCATTATCGGGCAATTCATCAGGTGCATGGTGGCCTCGAAGGAAAAATGCAGATAACACATCGACTGACGTTCGCACAAACTGAAATCGCAAATGGTGCACGTGAGTGGCGTATCATTCCGAGTGTAACACGTTTAACGTATATAAAGTGTTACGATTCACCTACGGACGCTCTCTGCAACGGATCATTAATTTTATTTTGCCGTTAATCAAGCTGGACAATTCCATTTATTGTCGGGATGGATATCTTTATAAACATTTGGGGTGGATTCGGTTATATGGATTTCTAATTAAAAGCACATGCACACAAATGGATCAGTTATTGGAATCAAAACTATCAATTTAGGTCTATCTATTCTGGCTTGCTCTTTACAAAAAGTCGGTGCCACCAAATAACTAGTGACCCAGGAGCCTCTGCTCTTGCAACTTTTTGACTTCAGGTTCAAAACCCGTCCTAAAATATAGAACCTAATCTAAAATTCAGAACCAGATCTGAAATTTAGAATCAGATTTGAAATTTGAAATCAGGTCTAGAATTTAGAGCAAGATCTGAAATTTAGAACAAAATCTAAAATTTAGAACTAGTTGTAAAATTTCAATCAAGCACTTAAATTTAGAGCAAAATCTAAAATTTAAAACTTTGTCCAAAATTTCTGATTTTTTTCTAAAATTCAGAACACTGTCTAAAATATATAACTATATACAGTGCGAGTAAATAGAACATCAAAACGTTGAACTTAGGACAATATGTAAAATATAGAACAAGGTCTTAATTGAGAACTATGCCTAAAATTTAGAACAAGGACTAACATTTCAATCTTTGAAATATTGAATTTAGAACAAGGGCTAACATTTAGATCTTTGAAATATTGAGTTTAGAACAATATCTAAAATTTAGAATAAGATTGTTAGAATAAGGTCTAGAATTTAAAGCTAGGTCTAAAGTTTAGAACATGGTCTAAAATTTAAAACTTTGACTAAAATTTAGAATAAGGACTAAAATTTAAAACTTTGTCTAAAATTTAGAACAATGTCTAAAATATAGCATTGTCTAAAATATAAAACTCAGCCTAAAAGATCTGCTATCTAGTAAGATCTAAAATTTAGAACATCTAAATTTATCCGAAGTTAGAGAAACATCTACATTTATCCAAAGTTTAGAAAAACATATGAATTTTTCCAAAATTTAGAACATCTAAAAAGTTCACAAATTTGCAATTACTGAAATAAGTAATAATATATTATTACTATTGAACTACTACTGGGACTCCCATTAATATAAAATATATGAAATAGTTAGCAGACCGTAGTGATTTGAATATCTAGTTCAAAATATTCAGTACAAAATGAAAATATCCATTTAACATATAATAAATTCCGCGAAATAAACAACATATAAATTTTTATGCGTATCCCGTAGGTCATATATCTCAACAACTACAAAATCCATTATTCCTACATTTGAATAATATGTTTAAATGTTACAGCTCTATATAGATACCTGGGAATTTTTATCAAACCGGCCATATATCAGTATAAAATGAAATAAAATGGCATGGCGAACAATTTGAAAGCTGGCAAACGATAACATTCGGTACAAGTCCCAAGAGGGGTATAAATAACCCATTTTACATGTTTTAGATAATACAATGATATATTCCGGCGTTACCTTTTCGGAGGAAAAGCTCGGAGGAAAGTGCTCCTCTGAATGCCAATTGCCAGGAGCAATTAGAGGATTATGACGAATTATTATATTTAACGAAATTTTAACGTTTACCGCAGTTTTAAGGTTTGTTAGGGATCAGGATAATTATACTTATTGCTGATAATTAACTTCTGATATATATATATATATATATATATATATATATATATATATATAATTTACATTTGTATATAACTTATGTATGTATGTTATAAAAATATTATGTATAAATTCTGTATCGGCATGTTGTGGGAATATTTTATTGCTCGTTTCAGATATCGCAAAAGCGTTTTGCTAAAAGTTTCTTCGGGGGCGACTGTTTAGTCAAAAAGCACGATCTCTGCCCTCTTATCTTCTTGATTTACGATTCGGAATAAAACGATTCCAACGATTTCGGTTGCAAATTAAAAATCGCTACTAAAATCAGGACATCTGGCTGTCAATGTTATATATAAAGGACAATATTTATGTATAATCACTCGTTTTTAAAATAAAACTTTGATATCATCATAATTTGTTACTAGAAATAAAAAAAGCTCTATCGTTATTCAACATTTAATACCCTATTTAAAAAATGTTTTATTACCTTCATAACCAAAGCGATATATCACATTTAAAGTAGAATGTAATAAAAAACACTAACGAAACCTAATTTAACCTAATTTGGATTTCCATTCCCAACTATTCACGCAAATAGCTCCGTTATACTATAATTAAGAGTTTTACATGTTTATGGTTTCTATAGGTTTTATAGTCTTTTTTAAAGGATAATGAAATCCATGCAGTTTTGTGAAAAAAACTAAGAATAATCATCGAAATAAATCCGATTACGAGCGGAAAAGAAAAACCGTAAAGGGAATTATAAATCAGCTATGCCTTATTAATATTTATGTTTCTTATTCCGTGTACTTTAAGTGCTCTTAATATACTTACACGAGATTTGTGTCGACACAGAATTTATTATTTTATTTGAGCCAAGTATTAAATACAGTTTTTGTGAATATTTTGTTTACCGTTAATTACTAGACAAAATTAATCTGTAGAGCATGAGACGAAATAGTTCATATTGTGCTTTATCGATAGATCCTATTTAGAGAATTTTTTGAAAAAATATTCAACTTATATATATATATATATATATATATATATATATATATATACTAGATGACCCGATAAGCGTTGTCCTATCCATGTCTAGAATTATTTTTAATATAATATACTAATATTTACCGTCTACCTAAAAACAATAATTATTGTTTTTTAAATTACTCTTCACGTCAAAATGCATATACATTTATAATATGAACGATGTTAAATGTAGAATTGTTTTAAATAAAATTATGAGTCTCAATTCCTACACTATATTGGAAATTGAAGTCTTTTAAATGGTATAACATAACCATAATCATAACATAACACATGTACTTTATGTTGGATTAAATTAATTTATTTTTTTTATTATTTAAGATATCCAAAATTGCATCTTAAACTTCTGCTAATCGATATCGTGAGGGTCGAATTGTATGTATTCATCTTTACTTTCCCATTTATTGCTATAAAGTGAAATTTTTACGAATTTTAAGAATATTGTGGAAAGATTAGTAAAAGATGCAAAGAAATTATATATTAAAAAAAAAACTATATCGAAAATTTAATATCCGAATCTTGTGTTTGCGCCCCCTAAAGCGTGCGCTTGTTTTTTTCGCATGCATCGCATTAAAGGTAGGACCGGCCCTGATTAATACTTCATTTCATATTTTAAGTGAATTAATTTGCCATATCCTGTTCATATGTATTTCATTCAATGTTCCATACATATGCTGTATTTTATATTATTTTAATTTCTGGCACAACTCGGCTGCTTTTTGCCAATAATAATGTAGACATTTCATTTTTCTTACTTATCATAAATTTATTATACATATTCTAATATTGTCTAGGTTCATAAGTGAATTGAAATTTTTGGCAAATGATAGTTTACATTTGTTTTCAATGCAAACAATGGCATGTCGTTTTTAACAATTTTTTTCGATTATTTCTACAATATTGCACAAACATCCCAGTACTTTATAATCACATACATCCTAGAGAATTTCCTAAACAAACTTCAGAGAGATTTATCAAAATCCGAATGATAGTTTAGGAGGAGTAAACAGTGAGTGCTTGTAATTTAATATGAACTTCATATAATAGCTTTAAAGCTCAAATTGATTCTACGATTTTAGTTAGAAATCGTTTGTATGTGAAAAAGAAAAGAGTTGTTTTTAGGGATTTTTCGGCATTTATTCGAATTTTTCTCGTCGTAAGAACAATCCTTAAACTTCAACGATCATTTTAAAAAAGAATTGGCTAAATTGGTCCATGCGTTGTTGAGTTATGCGCTTACCAACACATTTTGCAAATCATTTTTATATATATTTCTAATATTCCCAAAACATTGATAAATAACTTGTAAAAATTAACAAAAAATTGTTTGCGTCCTTTGTTTGATCAAAATATGATCCATAAACTCTATCCTTAGACTAGTATCCAAAACTGCTGCTCACCGGCATCTTAAACAAAAAAATATGTGATAATCCAGCCGACATGCCATAATAAGCAAGCCAAGTATCGCTATAAATCACGTTAACAGAAACGCTGCGGTACAATTAGGCGTCCCTTTCGCCTGACGCGGCGGCACGTTTCGTTAGTGTGTTTTGGTGGCGTCACATGCTCGAGGCATATCGCGGCGACTTGTTAGAAAATTGGGTACGAGGTTACGAGACACAAATCACGGCTCAAACGCCGGATTCGAAGGAACCGACCGAACAGACGGAACAGACCGCGTTCATAAACAATCGCACCGCACACACGCGTTTTGGCACCCACGGCAAAGGAAACCAATACTGGGGAGGAAACTGTCTTCGAGATAGTTTACACCATATGATGAACTAACGAGGAATTAGTTAGAGATATTCGGTATCTGTAAAATGGTTTCTAAATTTTAGATTTTTTTAAGCCGGTTTTTAAAATCACGTTTGATAAGCTACAACAAATTTTTATTTAGTTGCCATTTTAGTTGCTCACTATTGAGCACTGTTGTTTAGTTTACGAGAACTTCATATAATTTGTAAAAATATGTTATTTAATTATTCTGTCCTTGCAAAGATGTATTGTTAAGGGTGTATTCTAGTGTAGAGCGATGAATTTTAGGTCATTTTTAAAGTGTCGTAAAAAAAGCAATGAATGTTTTTACCATCCATTTTTTTTTACAACTTGTTCATTAATATTATTAAATTATAAAACAACAATTAAAAAATAAAAAAGTTGAAAATTGTAAAAACTGGCAGCTGATAAAGTGGATAGTCTCAAAAAATTGGCACCTTAGTCTTGACATGATTCAGCCCTCCTAGCCATCGGAAATGCAAAAAATAAAAAGATTATTAATTTACAATGATGTCGCAATCGCTCGAACTAGCGATAAGTAAAAAATTTTTTTTTACAAATTGGCGACTGTTTGAATAAAAGTGTCTTTTTACTGTTTTTTTTTTGTTTCTCGAATTTATTAAAAATAGTAGAATTTGGGATTTGAGGATAATCCTAGTTCGGGCTATAGATAGGTCTATAAATAAGACTCTCTGAATATTTCAAGTAAATCGGTCGATTAAAACTCGAGAAATCGTGTCAACAGTACTGAAAAAGTCTGTTCTGAGAAAAACGCATTTATAATTTTGCGTGAAGCCAAACCTATATGGTGACCGAGTCAGTAAAATGCCTATATCTCCGAAAATAATTCAAATTTTCAGAAACCTTCTCGTACCCATATTCTTAGATAGTTAAACTCTGCAAATATGAAATAAAAAAATCGTAAATTTGGTTTAAAAGGACAATTTTACAAGAGATAAATCAAATGAATAGTTATTACAACTATTCTAATAAAGATTTCTGACAAAATACCAGATCAAGGTTAAATACAGTGTTATCTTTATAAAGCATGTGCAATAAGAATAACACAAGAAATTTTGTATTGGAGGAAGAGACTTTCTCTACTCTAATCTCTAAGAAGAATTTTGGCCCTGGAAGCCACAAATGGAAAGACAAAAATTTTAAAATTAATCAGATTTTAAAAACGATTAGGCCTGGTTCAGTTGCAAAAGAAAGAATATTTTTCATTTTGGGAATTTTTTTTGGAAATCAGTTAATTTTAAGTGATCTTAGTTTTCACATCGGTAAATAGCAAAAAGAGAGACATCCTATGTGTTCACGCCAAAATAAAAACATGCCATATATATTGATATAAAAACAAAAGAAATCAAATAAAAAATCGTTATAAAATCAATCAATCAATACAATACGTATTAAACTTTGAAAACATTGTAAATACAAATACAATTTGTACTTAAATTAAAATAAACGCGTAATTAATATTACATATAAAGTGTTTTACAACAAATCATTGGTCCTTCGAAAAATCAATTAAACTCAACAAACATTATGTTTACTGAAACTATAGAGCTTTGTGAAAACTGGTTAAATTAGTACAAGTTTTTCAAATTTGTGTGTCAAACAATTCAAAATAGCATGAAAAGTCAAGAAAACATATGATGGCAAATCGGATTTTCTGGTAAAAAAATAACTTTAGAAAGTTGAACAAATGTGTTAAACTCTGATGTAAATTATTTGCTGTCAGAGAGTAAAATATTGAACAATAAATAATAGAATTTATTATATGAGTTATAATATAATCATGAATCACGTTTTAATCATGAATTAATTTTGTTCACAAATGACTCGTTTTATATATTTTTTATCATATCTCTAATGATCCTTTATCAAAAACATTTGTACCGATATAATAGCGCTCGTAATGAAGTCCACTTATTTACTTGACGTATCATTACCTGCGGCTACCAGCTGGTTTCCGGCATAATTTAATTAATTCATAGAATCAGTTTTCCTGATGGAAATGAATCCGCATCAAAGACTTTTGTTCAAATACAATTTCATTAAAATTATATGCATAGGTTCGGGAAATAACACGCGTACACAATAATTACCTTGGCGCAAATGTTTTCATCAGATAAAGCTCACTCGAAATAATAAATGGGGAAGTCGAACTTTGAGCTTTTGAAGCATATATGATCGTGTTGTTCTTAGAGAGCTTTATGATTTTGCATGTAAAGTTTGTTGATCAGATACTTATAATTGAATAAAGTTGGTGTAGAACAAATAACCCTGGGAGATTTAAGTTCGACATATGTCGTCGCATTGTAGGAAGTCTCCTTGTTTTTGTATTTCACTTCAGGGAATTGTAGAAAGTAAGGAGTCTGATGATTTTCTATTTACACCTGACAAGGACGATTCTTTTCCAACATTTTATCAGTACTATTTTCAGATCTTGCAAACGGTTTTTAATTTTTGAAAATCGGTTCCTGGATGTTTCGCCAAAAATTGGCCTATTTTCTTGCAAAAGTAACCAATTCTGCATTCATTTCTTCTTCTTTCTTCTTTCATTGAGTTGGTTTAACTGATTTTTAAATTTTTATAGTTGGTCTAGCATTTTTCCAATATTGGTCTTAAACGATTCAGAATGACTTGAAACGTCGAGAGACCATGAAATTAAGAGGTCGGATGTTCCAACTAAGACAAACTTCAGGAAGTTGATAGCTTTTTTTAATAATTATGAACATATTGGAATATTTTACATATTATACCAAATGTTAGTTTTGTTTACTATATTCATCCGTTATTTTATCCAAGGCTATTTCAATATAGATTCATTTACCAATAATGGTGCATATTTAACCGACATATACTTTATGATATAGGCTCAGAAAATTGATTATTATCAATAGAACGACCGTTATTTTGTGTTGTTAAGAATTTTAAATAATACACTAATATCATTTCATATTCCGTGTCAAGAGACCATGTTGTGCAATGAAAATATTTATGGCTTGCTCTCATGTCAACTTATGTTTACTTAACATAAAATTATGGCTTTGTTTGAAATATAATACAATAACATCTAAAGTTGTACAAAATAAGTGTCAATGCCTTTTATGAAGGAACTGTTAATTAATTCTAGTATCAGATCTGTCTATTACCATGATGAAAACCACATCAATAGATTGTTGTCCATAGCTTTATTGCCAATATGCATGCAAATTTGAATTAATTTTGGCAGTGATCGTCTTTAGAAGTGAAATGGGATTAAACTTGACATTAGTTCTTGTTACAAGATGTAGTTACATAGAATATATACAGCAAATCAGGAGGAAGTTGTATCTTATTTTAGGCTATCAGTACCTATTACTCATAGAGTATAGTAAAGTGGAAGATAATTTTTGTATTAACTTTGAGATTGAATTTTTGGGCAATTATATCATACACTCCTGCCAGATTGAGATATGATTAATATAAATGAAGCTATATCTAAAAAAAGGAAAATTCAGGCATTAGTGTGGGATAGATATGCAATTAATTATGATTATTTCTCATTTTCTAGTTATGAAATGATTGACTTAGTTACATAGAATATATAAAGCAGATCAGATTGAAGATAGTTGTATCTTATTTTAGACTATCAATACCTACTGCTTATAGACTATAGTAAATAGGAAGATAATGTTTGAATACTTTAGGATTAAATTTTTGGACAATTATACCAAGCACTCCTGCCTGACTAGAATATGAATAATATAAATGAAGTGATATCTAAATAAAAGCACAATTTGGGTGTTCATATGGAATAATTACACAAATAACCATGGTTATTTCTCAATTCCTTGCTATGATTCCCTGATAAAGAGGCAGAAAAGTAACAACTGGGTCTAGAGATTCAAGACCCTTTCAGAGTATCACTACCCACTACTTATAGAGTACAGTAAATTGGAAGAGAATGTTTGAAATAACTTTGGAATTGAATTATTGGTCAATTATACCAAGCACTCATACCTGACTGGGATATGAATAATATAAATGATGTTATTTCTAAACCCAAGGACCATTTATGTACTTGTGTGGACTGAATATGCAAATAATCATGTTTATTTCTCAATTTATAGCTATGATTCCATGATGAAAAGGCAGAAAAGTAACAACTGGTTCTTGAGGTTCAATATCCTTTTTGGTCACCTTGATCAAAAGGTACTGATACCAGATTTTAGATTTTTACTTGAGATTATAGATATCAAAAATGATATCAAGTGAAACTAGCCTCTCAGGACCACATTGCTAAACATATATTGCCCTCACTTTTAGATATATCTAATATAATTTTATCAGTTTGATTATGGCCAACCACAGGTTTGCCTTCTAGAAACACCAGGTCCTGGAATGCACATCACAACAGCAAATGGAACACATACTCATGATTGCAGCCCGATTATATATTGAGACTTCTTAATTTAAAATAGAGTATAATAACAGTGAAAAATCCTACCTTGGGTATGTAACATCTTTCCATATTTGTTCAGAATCCTTTTTGACGATATTCAGAATATACCAAGTTAATATCAATTCTGGTGCACTATCGGTTTCTATTTATTGTATTCGCTGTGCGATCGTTAATCTTCTTCACGATGGAGGTCGCCGTATTGAATTACCATTATCTGTAATGCGATATTATTAATCAATGTCATAATTTATTATACCGTGTTACGCGATATACAATCCCGTATACGAATCATCATATCGTATATATTTTGAATCACTGATACAAAAGTTATTACAGAAATTCAGTCGGTGATATAGAGTGCTAATTACGATCAGAACTGTCATCGACGGAAATGGAAATATAGTTATAGATTTGAAATATACTTACTTGGAATTGTGAAATATCACTTATACATCTTATCAATCACTTTAATTTGTTTACAATCTTATTTATTCGTAAATAATAAACTTTAATTTTTTTCTGCACCTTTGTTACACTTATTATGCCGCCATTGCGCTCGCTGAAACGTCACTCAGCGGCTCAGCGCACTGACATGAAGTGCGTTATTTATGTACAAATATGACAGGGTGACTTATAATATATTGCTTGAAGAAAATTAAAAGAATGCATATTTAATTAAGATATTTGTTTATGATTTTTATTTTAGACATTAATAATTATAATATTATCTTATTTTAATTATTGCCAACTTCTCAATAGTTTGTTGTTCATGTCGCTTACTTCATACCATCTTCATAGGTTAGACAAGTTGACAACTGTTGACAACTATGAAAATCAATTACTTGTTGTTGTTCGTTAATGTCGGACGTGTCGTTGTTTATTTAGTAATATTGTTTATTTAAAAGAAATGGTGCAAAAAATTAACAATTTTGTGGTAAACTTACAATAAGCTTTGTGTTTAGAAGTGTGTATATATTGTTTTCTCTGCCTAAATATTCTCAAACTGTCAGCTGATACGTTTAGATGATGTACAAAATGGCTTCCTTTCATTGATTGCAATTTATAAAAATTTGTTTAAAATATCTTCTCTATATGGAATATATAATTCTGATTATAATTACAAATCTTCTTGACACTTATAATTATGATTTTAGTTTTTTTAATTATCGGCAACTTCTCAATTTTTCATAGTTCTAGTTTCATATGTTTTGCGGCTTACTTCATGTTGGTATTTTCCCTGCCGACAAGTTGACAACAATGAATGTTCAGTTACTCGTTGGCGTTCGTTAATGTCGGACATGTTATAGTTCAGTTTAGAATATTGTTTTTTTTTGAAAAAATAATGCAATGAGGTATTATCAATTATTGTGCAAAACTTATTTTGAAGCTTTGTGTTTAGAAACGTAGTGTTTAATTTGTTTTCTCTACCTAAACTTTCTCAAACTGTCAGCTGATATTTTTAGACGAATTCAAATCCAATATGGCTACCTTTTAACTGATTACAGTATATAAATAATTGTTCAATATTGCACTTCTAAGTTCCACTGCCAGCTTTAAAATACACTTACGGATGTTTAACGATTATTCATTATTCATGACATCTGTTATTTTTGTAACCCAATTACTGGCAATTACTGACGATCAAAACTTTTGATTTTTGTTGAAAAAAATGTTGCAGATATTTTTAGCTTTTATGTTACTTATTAACTAATAAGCTTTGGGTTCAAAAGTGTAGTTCTACATTAGTTTTTTGCTCTTATTTTTTCAATTACACAGCTGTCAACTAACGCTTTTTTATCCAATATGGCGCCAAATGATTGTTTACAAATTATGACAAACTGTTCTCTTATTGCCAGCTTTCAATTAAACCCATAGCAGTTTAACGCTTTTTCATTACCTTTAGTCATTTCATAACCAATTTTAGTGGCTATAAAAACCTTCGACTATTTTATTACCGATTTTGCACTCGAATTGTCCATCAATGCCCAGTTTGAAACTGCCAAAATATCTCACTAATTTCAATATTTGCACAGATTTACGTATTCGTATGTTCCAGCTCATTCAACAAATTGGTCCCAGCAGATCGTGTCACCATAAATCAAATCTAATGTGCAATATTTTACTTGCATACATGTGTAGAAACAGAAATGCACATACACAGGCCTGGAATAATGCACAAATTACTACAGAGATAGTGGAAATAGAACATAAATTATATTGCCAAGTACTCGCTGTTTGCTGAACTGAACTTCATCAGAAGAGCGTGTTTGTTGCTTTTAGAATAAATAAGCTTAGTATGTTTTGTTCGCTTCTGGAGGCGAAGTGTGTTGGGAAAAAAATTCACTCTACTTCAATAATACATTATCATCTCTAACAATAAGTATACAATGTGTTGTACTTCTGCATGCACTATGAAATAGTGATGCAAAACCAAAATTTACTTTGTCATGACCTACATACTTCCACAATGATAATGCTTTGCAACTTGCTTTTTTTGAATCACAAAAATAATTGTGTTTGAAAATTTTTTGCTGCCTGAATCAATTTTACACAATTCTAATGTCTCAGAAACCTGTACTAAAATTTTGAAGATTTTTCTGACTGTTTTTCAAATTTGACTCACTTTCTGCAAAAATTATTATCTACAAGTTTTTCTTAATGAATTCAAGGCTATTGATTCATTTTGCGATTACAATTTGCACATTTTTAAACATTTTTTTATTTAGTGAGTGTTTTATGAACTATATAAAAAACATAGTAACGATAAATTATTATTATAAACTTTACTTTTTTTGTGTGTGGAGACTTCCAGTTATGAATTAAAAAGCTCTTAAACTTTAAGTGTAATATTTTGTTTACGTGAATTTTTAAGTTTTTTTGTCTCGAATTTTTAATATGATATTCATTACTTTTAGTTTTTCGGTTGTTTTTGGAGACTTATAGTTATAAAAGCTTAAACTTTAAAAGTGTAATTTTTTGTTTACATGAATTTTCAAGCTTTTTCGTCTCGCAATTTTATCATGAACTTCGCTACAAATCAAATTATGAAAATACAGGTCGGTTTTTTTTATTTTTGCAAAGTATATTTGAATAAATTGAAAAAAATATTTACAAGTTCAATATAAATTAATACAATTTTTTATTGACTAATGATAATGATAGGCTAATGTGTATAAGGTTTTACATGAAGCCATACAAAATATTTTTTTAAATTTGAATTCACCTCTTAGAATAATTTACAATTTATTATTTACGTTAGAAATAAATTAAAGCAAAGAGTTTTTTTGTTATTTTTTTGGAATCATAATGATGATTTGCTTAATTTATTTTTAACACAAGATTTTTTGTAGTAATAGATATATCTTTTAATAATAAATAATTCTAGAAAAGTTGTAGATTTTTTAGAAGTATGTACATTTAATCTTGATCAAATATTTTTGCAAACAGCAAAGAAATTTCAAAAAATCTATTACCACAAAAAATCATCAATTATTTCATATTTATAATATTTTTTATGTTTATATTATATATTTTAGTTTTATGATACCTATAAATAATATATTTAATCTTAGATCAAACCATTATTTGATCTTAGATCATTATATACATTCTATAATATGAATTTATTATAGAAATGAGCAATTGATATTTCTGATGGTTTCTATGTCTATTTCTGAAATGATTAAATAGAATGGATAGAAATACCCATGAATTTTTTGCCAAAAAATTTGATTTTTCAATTATATGCTTTCTCAGCATGTCAAGTCATTCTGAATCGTTTGACAATAAAATTAGAGAAAGTTTGGGAAAAAAGCTTGGTCGACCTTCTGTAAAAAACAGCTCGCAGATTTCAAAAAAATAAAGTCCAAGTTTGGTACAGTTTTTGAGCTAAGATAGGCCGAGCCTTTTCTCTATAATTTGCAGATTTGTACCAATTTTTTTTTCACCGTTTTTGTCAAATGTTGTAAAACGATTTTGAAAATCCAAAAACCGATGATTTTGAAAGATGTCACTTGGGGATTTGCTGTATAGTTTTTGCTAAAGGTCGGTCGAACGGTTTTTTTATAATTAGTTGCTAATAAATACGAATATTTTTGGCTATTTTGTTGACCCTATTCTGTAGTGAAAGAGCTCATGTCTTAACGAACATCTCAAAAGCCTTCGAAAAATGGTTTTATTACAAAAACTCCTTGAAGACTGGTTGTGAGTCAAACTTTCAAAGTTCTATTAACTTAATATTAAAAGTTGGTAAGATCAATTCATATTATTTAAATCGAAGTTGGCATGTGCAATGAAATTCATCCAACTTTTCTTAAGGCAAATGCCATTTTCATCTAGTCCATTATTTTTTGGTCCACTCAATAAAAGCTGAGATCAGAAAGTTGTATCAAAAATATGTCAACCAATTATTTCAGTCCAGATCATATTTCGAGCAGTACGAGTTTTCCGTTTCGGAAAAGTTGTTTTAAAATAGTTTTCCAAACACGATTCTCTTCGATAAGCAATAAGCGAAATGAATGTGTCGAGGGTGGAAATGGAAAAGCGATAAAGTTTTCTTGACTCGCAGTTTTAACAGTTACAAATCTTTACCCGGAGCTGTAGTTTCGTGTAGTTTTCGGGGCGGGCTCTTTCACTCCGAACAAAATGTAATGGAAGATTTTTTTTATCTGCGGAGTTATTTCATTTTTATTTTTGTTTGAGAAGGCTAAGTTCCGTCTAAGTTTCTCTATATCTCTTTGGCAGAGATTCGGTCCATTAGCTTATTTCTTTATTATGAAAATAAAATCTTTGCGAAATGTTTGAAAAAGTTCCAGATATGATATATGATTTATACTATTATATTAGTCGGAAACTGCAAAAGTTGAAAATGTGCCAGAGATTAATTTCTTTGGTACTGAAAAAACCATGGCTTTAAATTTGCATATGAACTTTCGGTAGATAAAAGAACTATAGAATTATCTACATATTAGATGAAAAATGCTGGAAATTTATCAGCAAATTTAAATAAAGTACTTTATGTTTATATAAGAAGAGAAGAATATATAATTTAACAATTATATAATTTTTGTTAACATACATTTTCATATTTTATTCTTAATTATTTGTATGTTTTATTTTACTTTTATTACAATATTTTAAATTTTTTCAATGAATTTATTACTGCATCTGTTTGATATATCAAAATTGAACTGAGATTGCTAGAAAGATACAAAAAATGCAGAGTAATATTATATGATGTTGCTCTGTTTTTTTAGCAACTTTGCTCAATATTTTTTATATTGAACTAATAATTATTGATTACAGCTATAATGTTATTAAAAAACGTACGAAAAATTAAGTATAAAATATGAAAATTAGTAATAATAATATTAATTATTCATATAAAATTACATAACTAAACCTACTAATAATTACTAATTTTTTAAGATAAATTTGAAACAAATTTCATCTCAATTCGAATGGGAGAGATCCCATTCTACAAAAAAATCTAAATATGAGTTATTTTATACATTAGTGCATAATTATTTAAACAATAGTAAAACAAAAACTAGGTGTAAGTGTTATTTTGACTAAAGGCAAGTTGTACACCTAAATATGTTAGTGAAAAATTGTATTTAAAATAATCAGAGATTCAAATTAAGAGTTTTATATTCATTTGAAAACAGTTAACTAGTTTTTTTCAAAAATTATTTAAAGCAAAGCAAAAATCATTTACATGAATAAATTACAGATGATCATTATGTTAAAACAGCAGACTTGTTAATCACCTTTTGAAATAATTTAGTAATGACTCTTAATGCTAAATGATTTTGGAGTTTAACTTAATTAAGGTCGAAATATTTGATCTGATACGAAGTGTATATAATCAGAGAGCTGGGATATACATTTCGTATAATAAAAGATAATAAAAAATATACATTTAACTGGATTTTTACTAATATCTAGTAACAATTACAAAAAATGTGACAAAAATAAATTTGACTAAATTTCTTGGATTGTATGTTTAGATGTACATTGTATGTTGTTTGTAAACTATAATTATTAGTAATAAACACATATGAATAATTTAAGTCGTTTTGTTATTGCACCTATAAATTAATAAACGTTTTAAGAAAAATATAAATAAAATAAAATAATGTATTTATAAAAAATGTGAGCTTTGCATACTATGTAATCACTGAGGATGCTAAATTAAATCAATGATGATTTTAAATGCCACAAATTTATGCAATTACTTGTTTGATGCATTTATAAGAGCTACTTAATGCTTATCCTATTTTGACCATGTTGTTGCATTTTCAATATTGCAATTTATTTGTATGGATTGATTTTTATTCAGAAAAAAATCTTTCAGCAACTCTTGAGCAATCCAGTTGATACCACAACATATTCATTTTGAATAACACAAATATTTATTTCATGGTTTAAATACTTCAACAATGTTTTCCTAGTAGGGATCTTTATTATAATTTTAATTCTTTGTATTCAAACTCTATTTTGTACCGACTTTCTAATTTCTTTTCTATTATTATTAGTAGTCTTTTCTATTTATTATTGCAAAATACCTTTCTAATGTTCGTCAGCCCTAAATCTACCTCCGCCTTAGGAGTAATGTTTCACCTGGTCTTGAATAAATGTCTTAATGTTGGGCATAATTAATTGCGTAATAAAACCATTAGTTAAGCTGAATCGTCTACTCTATAATTACTGGGCGTACAATTAATTGAATCTAAGTCTTCGTTTACTCGCTTTATAAACGGCTCGGATAATAAACGATACATAAACAAAGAGTGTTCTTTTCTTTGAAAATTCTATACTTTTTGCATAGATGGGTAAAGTTCAGTAGTTCATTTTGTATTGTTTAACTTCATAATTAACTTAGTTTAAAAAATACTTATAATAATTAATAATATGAGATAATGGGTTTGCATAATATTTTAAATATTTTGATAAAGTTTACTTAAAGTTTGGTTTAGTTTTAATTATAAACTAATTAATAATTGTTCCAATAGAATACATAATTTACTTTGCTTTTTGAACTTTATAATTATTATATAATATATAAATAATTCTGAAATAAACAAAATAGGTCAAAGTAAATTTTGAACTCTGTATTAAATTTGCTCCGATATTTTTAGGCCAGTCCTGTTACTTTGTATGAAAATATATATTAATTTTTCATACTTCATTTATTTTTTTTTTCAAGTATCAATCAAGATTAAGAGGTTTTATTTTAAAACCGTATTAAAGTTCTATCTTTAATTATTATTCATTTTTCTACGATTTTCAAATTCCCACCACTTTTTTGCACTTCTAATATTAAATCAAATATAAATTATTATGGATTTAATTTTTAGTATGTGAATTATAAATTTCAATATTATTTTATAATCTACACCGATTATAAGCTTATTTTGATTTTAATCATAAAACTGATAATCCATAGTCAATTTAATTGTCATATTTTTCATGTTGTTTTTCAATTGCTTTTCTATTGATTATTAATTATAAGCTCACAACTTTATCGCAAATTACATCAATAGTGCAAAATCAAAATTGACATCTAATTAATAATTAACGCAACATTTACAATTCCTCTGACATACTAATTCCGAACTGGCACGCCATCAGATATTTTGATAAACTCATTTCCACCAAGAAAATTACATAATATTCCTGATTCAAAAAGGTTTGCTAATTAGAAACAAGTGTAATCTTTCTCTATAACTATCTCATTATATTTTACAAAGTAATTTCGAGTCAAGTCGGTGGCTCGCTGACAAAGTTATTAATAATTCATGTGAAGACTGTTACTTTGTCAGTGATATAATAGAGTTTCTTATCGCTGCATTGTGTCATCTATTATTTTATAAGCCGCCTTCTTAGGCAAAAGCTTTTCAGTAGCGAGCTTTAGGTAGATTGGACGCGACAAGGATGGAGTTACCGCAGTGTAAAAGCTCGAAGAAAAAATATGAACATTGGCCTTAATTTATGGAAAATGGATTATGTGAGAATAAACTAATAAGGATTTTTGTATATATGATATTATTATCTCCTGATCTGGAGTTCCTGAATTCGTTCATATCAGTTTCTAAAAGTTAGAGTAATACAGTTGCAAAAATTTGCAAACTCATATATTTTTTCAAAAACTTTACAGTATATTTTAAAAATGTTAAGAATAATTCATGGTTCAGATAGTTTTTCTTAACTTTACATTTTTTAAAAGTTGCTTGATCAAAATGAGCTTGAAAGCCCAAAGGACCTCATTTTACAGAATCTTAATGATTTTCAAAAACATCATAGTAGATTCTAAAAATGTTAAGTATTTTATTCATGGTTCAGATAGTTTTTCTTAACTTTACATTCTTTAAAAAGTTTCTCCATACAAATGAGCTTGAAAGCTCAAAGGACCTCATTTTATGCATTACTTCTTTAAATATAGCTATAATCGATGTTCCCAAACTGCCTGTGTCGAAGCTTTATAGGTAATAGCAATAGATTAAAAAAATTACAGAATCTTGATGATTTTCAAAAACATTATAGTAGATTTTAAAAATGTTAGGAATTATTCATGGTTCATATAGTTTTTCTCTAAACTTTACATTCTTCAAAAAGTTGCTCGATCAAAATGAGCTTAAAAATCCAAAGGACCTCATCTTAACCTTTACTTCTTTGATATACCCATAATTAATGTTCCCAAACTGACAGTGTCTGAGCTTTTTATGTATTAGTAATAAATTAAAAAATATACAGAATCTTGATGATTTTTAAAACCATCATAGTAAATTTCTAAAATATTAAGAATCATTCCTGGTTCAGATAGTTTTTCTTAACTTTACATTTTTTAAAAAGTTGCTCGATCAAATGAGGTTGAAAGCCCAGAGGACCTCATTTTATCCTACAATCAATGCCTGTCTGAGTGTCTGAGCTTTATATGCAGTCACTGCCATATGATTAAAATTAACATAGTAATAGATAAAAATGTTTGCAGAATCTTAATGATTTTCAAAAACATCATAGTACATTTTAAAATGTTAAGGATTATTCATGGTTCAAATAGTTTTTCTTAACTTTACATTCTTCAAAAAGTTGCTCGATCAAAATGAGCTTAAAAGCCCAAAGGACCTAATCTTATCCATTATTTCTTTGAATATAGTTATAATCAATATTCTCAAGCTACCAAAGTCTCTGAGCCTAATATCAGCAGTTTCTT
>NW_020539724.1:7844258-7894315 GCF_003426905.1 Ctenocephalides felis | reverse complement strand
GCTTTTCGCTCTACCGTTTCGCTACAATGGGCACACGATACATTGCACCCTCGCCTAACACGGTTTGATTTCACCTACAGTTGTACTAATATATAACTAGAAAAACAATATATATATATATATATATATATATACATCCCTGTATCTGTTTTATTACAATAGCAACGCTGTATCTCGATTGGGATTATTTGCCTAAATCGTGTAGTCCTGAAGTGCATTCAAACGCAAACTTAGGTTCTTGGTGAGAGAATAGGGGTTGAGCGCGAAATTTGAAATAATTTGAAATGACAAAGATTAAAGTCTGTTTCAGGGCGTAGGTTTTGAATATACAGCTCCAGGGTAAGGGATGTAATACTTTTGAACAATTATTCGACCTTTTTGGGTAACAATTTGTAATAATACTTTGTAAAAAATCTTTGTTTATTTATCACAAACAATTGCACTAAAATTTTTATTGAATTATATATTTATTGAAATAATAATGTTATACAAATACAACTATCCATTTTAGATTGTTCTTTATCTGCTACTTGAATTAATTATCTATAATCTCCTAATTAGTAACAAGGTTCCAACTCATACACAAAACTACAAGATCGCTCCACCGTTTTGCATTGTCTTGCAGATCCAAAACCGTATTTATATTAACCAAGCAATTAACTAACAATTTATAACACATCTCTAATTCACTTACTAGACTTCTACATAAAGGAGGAGTTGATGCAGATTAGTGCATTATACAACGTACAACCTCAAACTAAGCTAACCATAATATATAAACTTCTATAAACATTTGGAGTTGGTGGTTGATATAATAGGAACATTGTTCAACAGTAATGAGTATATTTTTTATTTTGAGCTATATCCAGGCAATCAAAATGATATTAAACTCATGTTTCCACTACCATGAAGATTAGGCTAAATATTCTTAGATCCAAAGTTCTCAGCTGGTGGATGCAGATTAGCAGAAACTGCACGTAGGATCTAATCTTAGCAAAAGTTTAACATTTTCTTGTCTGCTTGTTCCAAGTTTCTCCTTTAAGTAAGGATATGTAACAAGTTCTTCAATTATCGATGCACTTGCATAGTTTTCTAGTTGCTTTCTGAGAATATATATTTTACGACTAAGAAGACAAGCGAGAGCTACATAATAACTTTATACACCGGAATGTCTTTGTTACAAAGTCTTGTGATTGAGGAAATATAAAATATAAATCAGTTTATAACATATTTTCTTGAGAATGTAGATTTTATTGAATGTCACCAAAATGTTCTTAATATCATTTATAATTTTATTCACATTGTAAGTGCGGAAAAAATAGAACCCCTCTTGTTGATTTAAAATTGTTCACCGTTAATAACTAGACAAAATATATGGCGACATAAAATATATGCACGTTTTCAGACACTCCTAAATAATGTTCTCTATAAATATATTATGGTTCATAAAACACGAGCGCCTGGCAAATTATTTATGCGGCTTCGCATAATACAGTGATAATTCTTACGCATTTCGATTCACTTTGGTAATGTAAAAGTGAAATTTGACAAAAAAAAATAACGTATGTTCGATCAGCCATCCATTTAGAATTCTATTCATGCCGATCTTAAATATATTAGTAGCTAGATGTTTTTATGGCTCCTTTTAGCCAATAATAAAATTAGTATTAACATAATCAAATTCGAGTCATGCAAGCAGAATTTATGTAGCAGTAAAAATACTATTTTATGACGGTCTGGCAAAAAAAACTCTAACTAAAACCTCAATCTGTAAGATGATACACATATTTATTTTCTTATATACAAGTAGTTTATAAAAATAAACTCATTCACAAAATAGGCAATGCATAGAAATGATTTTATTAGAATTCTATAATGATGAGCAAGTTAAATCTGAGTAAATTTTTATCATAACAATAGAGAAACAAATTGAATTCAATATGAATAAATAAATATTTTCATACAATTTTCATTTTAATTCCTCATTCCAAATGAGTTTTTTTTTTAAATAAAATCAAAAATGTGTGTGTCAGATTTGAAAAACTATCAGAAATAGGAATTTGATGATGTGTAAGTTGTTTTGTATTATATTTTTATTCATAACTGACAATAAATCCTACCAATCCAATACTACTATAAATTTTATACAATTTAATTTTCTTTCAATTGTGTATAATACATTTATTGAGAAGAAAATCAAATTGAGCCTAATTTCTGTTCAGCTTATCAGATATACCTAACAAAACCTAGTTTACAAGAAAGGGCTATGAAAATACGGTCAACCTAATACAAAATCACGAACCCTTCGAAAGGTTATATGTATAATCTGTTTTACCTTTCAATATTTGAATTTGCTAACGTATCATCCAATTTTGTGGGGACACAAATATAAAAAATGGAAACCATGGGCGGTATTTTATTGGAAAATATTATTATTGTGAAAAAAAAATATTTAAAAATAAATTGAACTAGCAACACCATATTTTTCCCACCAACTACTTTTCCTTCAAGTCCAAAATTCACTACCCGGAATAATCTCTTCCTTAACTACCCTTTTATTAAATGTTCTTGACAACAAAATCCCCGTTTCAGGACACCAGTACATCTTCTCGTCCCGAATAAGCGTATCCTTCCCATGTTTTTTATATTTATTGCCATAATACATTCAGGATAGTATACCGTTAAAGTTTTATAGCTCTTAGTCAGCTAATTACGTATAATGTACGAGTCTAATTAAGGATATTATAGTCGTAATTATCGCCCTACATACACACCTATAATGCTTGTATCATATTTTATACGCATCTCCGAAGGAATAGTAGGAGAGCTGTAATAGATTCAGAAAAAGTAAAAATTTAATGATATTTTTAGCAATAAGCATTAATTTTGGTAATAAATTAATGCTTATTGCCAAATAATTTGAATAAATTTTCAACACATAGGAGAGCATATGTAGACTGGTGCTTAATCAATTTTTTAAATAAAAATAATAAATATTTAAATATTTAAATAATACTAAAATTTAGTAATTTTAAATGTGATGCATTTAATCATAAAGCTAAAAAAATTAAATTTCGAAATAAACAAAATCAATAAAATTTAACCACAATAACCAAAATTCGTTATAATTTCACAAAAGCTCTAGGTTGCACTTATAAGCTCATGATTTTCAAACAACGTGAGTTAATTGATTTTAAATATTATATTAATATCTTTTATTAAATTGAATCATTATTTTAAGCATGTATCTTATGATCAAAAATTGTGCCTCATAATGAAATAAACTATAAAATATTTTCATAAATTTTCAAATATTCAAAGACTAAATTGCGCTGCATTTTTTCGAGATACAAACATACCTATATTTGAATTGTGAATATTTTAACAATTATTTATGTGAGAAATATCAAAAATATTATGTGTGAAAAGTGAAAGAGTTTATTAAACTATTAGCTAAAAATTAGCTCAACTCAAAGAAAACATCTAAAATAATAAAAAAATATTTGTTCGGACATCTTTTTATTTTATTATATTGGCCATGAAGGTGACAAACTTCAGGGCATTAAGCTTTACACGGAATGGTTGCTACCCCTGGTAGAGGGGATAGCGGAGTGTTTTAGTTGAACTAGTTGTTCACTTCAAAAAGTAAAGTCCGCTTAAGAACATGTAAATAACCAATAAAAATGAATATAACTTCTTTCATTATAACTTAGTAACAAATCAGGGATTGTAATTAGAACTGCAACAAATACATAATATACAAACAAATCAGTGTTTAATACAGTCCACAGCTGCAAGGGTTATATTATAACCCAACAACCTGAATTATCGAAGGAGAGTTACTACGTAACATAAAGAACAATATTTTTGAACAAAAATACATTTTTTTTCGAAAACTATATAAAATCTTCAAAATTCTTTTAAATTTCTAAATCCATTCAAAATAAAAAAAAAACAAATTTTTTTCATCTCAATTTTCAAATCTATTACTATCTCTACCAGCCCTCACACTATCCTCCCCAAGTACAAAGTACAAGTACGTATATTTCGTACATGCCTACTACCGGCGTAGTACGTACTTCGTCTTCGGCCCGTGCCGGGGCGTACTTAGGGGTTGAGGGTTGTTCCCGCGTAAGCTTCACGTTTGGTTAACTTACTATTAACTACATGACTGAAGTTCGCCCAGATTGGAAAATCGTGATGTTTGATATTCCACCTTGTATCTCTGCAAAATGCGTGAGGGAATCTCATCGATATATACATGTATATTAGAGAGAGGACTTGATTAACATTTATAGTTGTTGATTATAAAGCTGTAGTTAATTAAACTGAGATGGATTTTAATATATATGTGCACATAGCTGGGTGATTACGTTAATAACATGCCGCTTATAAAACACGGTAAATGATCGAGATGGATAGGAATTATTTACACTAGGGTGGATAGAACATCGGTGTCATCTAGGTGAATACAGCGAATATAGCGAGCTTGATAATTATTTTACATATTTTTATATTAACATACAGGGTGTTCCGGAGCGTAACGTCAAGGTTAAACGGGATAATATTTCTTAAATGTTCTGAAAAAAAAATTTCACGATGTTTGGAAATTATGAGCTTTTAAGAGCAACCCAGAGCTTTGGTGAATTCATGATCATTTTTCGGTTATTGTGGTTAATTTTCATTAATTTTGTTCGTTTAAACTTTGGAACCGCAGCTGTGAATAACATTTCTAGAACCACAATAAAAAATAATGAAATATATAATGAATTGCCAAACGATATTAAGATGACCAACGATGACGATAAATTTAAAAGAAAAATAAAGAAATATTATAAGGAAATTAAAGATAAAGAAGACTGAAGGTATTATAATAATTATAAAGATATTTCAATTATAATAGGTAATATATTCACGAAATAGTCAACTGAACTGTATATATAAAATATGAAAACCGTTTTCATAATCTCTCATACCAGGCACATCTGTCTGTCTGAGATATGAAAATAATGTATATATATAAATAAAAAGAAAAAAAAATGCTCTAAGTTATTGCCCCAATTTTTAAAAACGATCGATTTTGAAAAGCCGTCTTTTTTAAAAAATATGAGTTTTTAAAATATGTGATAAATATAATTTAAATACTAAAGTGTGTTTAATTTCATCAAAAGCTATCTAGAAGGCAATATTAAGAGCTAAAACTTTCAGAGAATTGTTTTTTATTAATTTGGAACCATTTGAGCCCTTGGGAGCAAGGAAATTCGAAAATGTCCATATTAAGGACCACCCTAATATATATATATATATATATATATATATATATATATATACATATATATATGTATATATTTCTATTAAGTGATATATCAAAAATGTATTTCCGCAGATAAAAATATAAAAAAACTTACAGCTAGAGCAATATTTTCAGCAAGTATACAGTTGACACCTTTCAAGAATAATATCTTTGCAAACCACACATTTCTTGTGGGTTTAGTAGAAAGATCATGTTTCGTACCATAAATTTATGGTAAAAATGTAAAATAAAGGACATTCGAGAATTTATGTAGTCAAATGTATAAGGAAATTATAAATATCAATATTAATACTGTCAAATATTTTATAAAAAGACAAAAAGACCATCAGTTTAGTAAATTTTCGACTGAATGAGTAAGTGATAAGATTAGATCAGAATTCTATATAAAAGTTGTAAAACCATATGCTCAGTCATTCAATTTTTATCAATTATAAACTGGGTGAAATATATCTTATAAAATATATTTTTTCTGTATCTGGTATCCTATGACTTTCGTATTTGATAACAAAAAATTATAATTAGAAAATAATAATGTCCTAGTGCTTTACCATACGAATTGCATTTATCTTCCTATGTAAACAGAAAATTATACATTCGTTTTGTGTGTATGCATATTTTATTCCGCTTTGCGGTATATAAATCAAAATGTTTTATTAAAAATATGTGCGCAGAAATAAGAAAAAGCTGCTTAACAGTTTTTACATAAGGGTATGAAATATTGCTATACTTAAGGCCGCGACACACACATTTATAAATCGCATATGCTTTTTAGCTCAGGGATACTCTGAATATATGCTGAAAACTTTCATATTTGCAACTAAAAACCTCATATTTTAGAAAAAAAATCACGAATATTTCACATATTTTTAAAAACTGATCAAATAATTTGTAAGCCAATTTTCTAAAATATAATAAATTTTTAAATTAAAACTGTAATAGGAAAGAGCGGGGATTTCACAAACTTCTGAAGAATATTTTAATACTCTTTTTAAGTTAAAAAAATAGACTTCTGAAAATACATCATTCGTCTAAATGACATTGACTACTAGTTTCAACCCGTATGAAAGAAACTTCTGCAATTAAAATCGTGAATAAATAAAAGAAAATATGAACTCTTACAAATACAATCGCATTTTAGAACTTTTTATTACTATTATTAGTCATTCTTCGTTAAAAGTTTTTTAGGTTACCAATAAAAAACTAGGTATAAGAAATGATTGAAAACACAAACGTGCCTGATTGCTCCATCATGCGTGATATATTATAACTTTACAAAAAAGTATCGACGATATTGAAAAGAAATTCTCATATTGTTTAAAGATTCTTAGAACTTTTAAAAATTCTTTCGCCAAAGAAAATATTTCATTTATGTTTGTTTGTAAGATTCTATTTTTATATCGGGAAAAAGGCAGAGGCTATCCCATAGGATAGAAGTTGTTCTTTTGATATCCTATCGATAGAATTTGTTCAGAAAAGTCGACTATATAATATAATGGTTTTGTAATATTAAATTTTGCACTTTACTCACATATAGACCAGAATTCATTGATGTTTGGAACATATCTATAAATAACAGTAATATGTAATAATAAGTATATCGAAAATTCAGCTCAATTTATTTTACAATTTTGTTACAAAAGTATGTCTGTTAATTTATACATTAAAACAAATATTATTTGATTACTTTTCATATTTTATTTGCATCCAATCAAATTACGAAATCATCAATTATAATCAATGTAGAATCAATACAAACAAATATCGCTGAATATTTCGAATTTTAAATTGACGATTCATATTAATTTGTGCGCGGTTATTAAATGATTAATTTATTACTAGCAATTAGCACAAAGTAATTACCCGAATTAATATTTGCCAGTTGAATAATTTGAATATTTAAAAATTCATGGAATTGGTTTAATGAAATATTTGTATTTAGAAAATTTTATCGAATAATTATGATCTACTTGATAGAATGAAATAGAAAAAATGGAAACAATGTAGCTAATATAGCTAATGTGTATGAAAGATAACCTCACTTTTCTGAATGTACTTAATTTTTTATTCCTCGGAATCGCTATTGGATTATAAACAATAATCCATTTCTGAAAGGTGTAATTAACTACCATCCTTAATAGTTAGACTGAGCAATCGTCACGTTATCAAAACCAGAATATGAGGTCCTTCACATCATTTAGTTAATTTAATAGATGTCCACCAACTACGTTTACCTCACAATAATGGTTCTAAGAAACTAACTCTTACTCTAAATAGCCCTGGAAGGAGGTAAGCAAACGAGTACAAATGTATACTTAATTTTCCCGTTGTTTGTTAGGAAGTCGCCTGGTGAATAGGAAGTATATCGCACTTGTGATTTATGTCCGTCAGCGAGCTCACATAATTCCCGAGTGTCTTAATCTCAGGACTTTGGCTAATTGCTGTTGAAATAATGCGTCTAATTTGTCTTGTCGCATAAGCAAAGCTCACTTTGTAATGAGTTCACATGATGTAGAAGACGGTTAACTCTTCCGCAGCGCCTTATGGGGAAACATGGAAAGTGAAAATATGACTGAGAAGGATGAAATATTTGTTTTGTTAGACCAAGTTCCAGGATACTGGTCCAAATTTATTTTTGATAAGAGAAAACAATGATCTATATCGTTAAGTCACCATTATATGGTCAAACAATGTAAGAAAATATTTATTTTTGCTAAATATTTTATGCTCTCATACTGTACTCACAAGAAAAACCTTAAGTTCATTTATATGCTAATTTGATTAAACTTTTGCACACTGATAAAGCCGATAGTTAAAATGAAATTCTTAAAATATAAGAGTCCTACGAAAAGTGGTTCATTTATAAAAATCAATAAAAATTGATGAAAACAGGCTGCGCGCCTATCAGTTTTATATATTTTGGCAGTTCCACAATATTTCACAAAATCACTATAAAATATATTTTTTTTATATATGACTTTCAGAATTACCAAATGGTTTATCTATTATATAAAAATAAGTCGGGTTTTCCTTCCAGATGATTAACTCCAGAACGCACGAACCGATTTCGTTAATTTTGCATTCGTTGGGAAGGTCTCGAACTCCGTGAGGTTTATAGCAAAGAAAATTGAAGAAAGATTCCAACAGAAAAGCGGAGAACACTTTATTTTTTAGCATACTGTACAGTTTTTAGCATACTTTATTTTTTAGCATGTACTGTCATCTCTGATACTTAGCATGTACTACAAACTAATATTTTTTGTTTGACTGCTACTAATTTGTTTGACAGCTACTCATTGTTCTCTGCTCAGTTAATTTCATGTGACAAAAAAAATAAGTTATTCGTTTCCTAACATTTCAATTGGAAACTATCAAATCAATCACGTGTATTGTGCAAATTTTTATTCAATTTCAACAGCAGGCAATTTTTTTCTTCGTGTTTTAATCACCGAACGAAATGTTACATAAAATGAAACCATCCGATGGTGAAACGGAGTTGCTAGTTAGTCTTATATATTTTGGCAGTTCGATGATATTTTACAAAATCGCTATAAAATATATTTTTGTTCATTTCATATATGACTTTTAAAATTACCAAACGATTTATTACTTCTAAATTTTACTACCAATTATCATTAATGCGTGACCGATTTCTGATAAATCTCCGCAAATGCGACGTAATGACTTTAAAACTATCATTTATCAGTGAAATGTACCTTTTGCATGCGCATAAATTAAAAATATTACTCAAGCTGTACAACTTGCAATCAAATATTCATTACCTTTGCTATTATATGTGTATAATGAAACAGCTTATTGTTCTGGTCGAAGCCTTAATGAGTTTTTGCATTCAGGCGCAAGGAAAATGCAATAAATCGCGAAAGTCATAATTTAATTGTTAGGAAATGTACAAGGTTTGTTGGAATTATGAGTTCTAACAGTGGATTTAATAGTGCAAAAACAAGTTAACGACTATGATTATATCTTTATCACTTGCTTGATAATAGTACAAATTCTAGATACATTATCTTCGGAAAAACTTTGTATTTATTTCTTTTGCCTTGTTTTAGGCGAAATGGTAGGCTAAAATTTCATAGTTGTCAACTTATTTCGTTGATTTCCCAGGGGGGTGTTATATCGTTACTTCAAAAATTACATCAGGTGCTTGTTACACTTTTTACAGCAAACTCAAATATTGTATATTAAATTATTGATTGCTAAAATATCGGTATATATTAATTTAGATTTTTATACTAGTGTATTAATTAAAATTCGAAAACCAGTTTTCTGAAATGTCGGTTTTTATATAAACCCTATTAAAAACCAATTATGGTATTTAGATCATAAATAAATAAAGAAGATTTTGCATTACTACCAATAAACTAAAAATCCATGAAAACTGTACATAACGTATGTATGAAATTCTTCAAAATCGATACCAATAAGAGGTTGAAATATGAATTCGAAAATATGATTTGCAAATGTGCTGACAAAGACGAGTTCGACTGTATATAAAAGTTGCAAAGCGAATGTGCAGCCATAATGCAGTTCGCATCGTTATTTGGAGAATACGCTTTCCTTTATTTCGGGCCGAGGTGAAGCGGTCTTTTCAAAAATTTTCCATCGAACGTGGAAACTCTCTTGATATTTCAGATGTCAAACGCTATTCTCGAGAAATCAAGATGTTTCCAACAAGGGAGAAGTTATAAAACTGTATTATAGCATTTGATATAAAATAGTATCGGATTTTTATTTTGATTTCTTGACGACAAGTGCATTATATCTCTAGCGAAGGATTTTTTGTACTCTAAATACTCTTTCAGAATTTTATTCCGACTATAAGTATAATCATATACTGAGTTTTGCTTAGAAATCTATAAATTTGGTTAATGTGCCCTGAAAATATTCAATCTTTTTTCAATTTCCCAAATGTATATTACTATATTGTATCACCTATCACGTATATTATGATATCCCTGTTTGACAATAGCAAAACCGCAGCTTCCTCGGTGACACCAGTGCAATAACTTGGAGAATGTGTTTCAAACAGAATATATTATCATTACGATGCACTCTAATTACAAATATATGCGAAATGCTGCAACAGAATATGGGAATGCACGAGATGGCATTTGTGAGAGATTGCCTACTGTATTGATACGGGCAAAACAGATATAGAAACAGACTGTTATTATAATTAATTGCTAATTAATGCACACACTGTAATTGAGATTGACTGATAAAGAAGATAGTTAATTGTTATTAAATGTGGTAAATGATACTTATGGTGAAGTCTACTATTTGAAAACATCTTAGCTATTAATCTACTCAATAATATTTATTAATTTTTATAGTGCTGTATTGCAGCTGCATACGATCGCCCGTTGCTTAGATGTATCATCGATTGAAACATCTCATTCAGCATCGCAAACATCATTCAGTAAATATACTGTAAAACCCAAACAACATACATCACAACCAGAGATGGGCTTATCATATCCGAAGCCGGATCGGTTAGAATATGACTCCGCGAAGAAAGCGACAGCTTCCTTCCCAAAGCAAAAACGCAGTAACAGATTTAATACCAGTTTAGGAAAGTCGGATATGACATTGTAGAATATTGAAGAGAAATATTCACTTTGTTAGATAAAATATTTATCAAACTTCAAACCAAATATTTGTCCATAATTTGCAAACACTGCACATATTTATAATAAATAAACTACCTATCACCAATCAGTGCCCTACCGAAACTTTTAATTATCAATCTGTATTTTCTCTGTCAACCTAACTGTAACTACGTATTTAACTTCTGCATTGTACGATTACAAATCACAATTTACGCTATTTGCATATGCATAATGCAAATGTTCCTGGCAAGCGTTTGAAACTAACAACAATGCACCTGCCCAGGTGAACAGGGAGAGCAGAATCGATACAAATATTAGATTATCTTAACTACTCGGCAGCAAACGCACAAGCAGACTATTACTACTACCACCCCCTAGTAATAGACTCATGAAAAAATGTATAGAAACTAGTTGTAAGTAGCATTTTGCCTCAAGGTTAGTTGCATAAACTGCTTGATATAATAAGCAACTTGATCAACAATATTTCATTTTCCAAACTTTCCACACTCCATAGACCCTTTTCAATATTCATACGTCTTATATGAACATCAAAAGATCTAGATAATTCTTTATCACATGGCGTACTAATGCTCTTGAAAGTCATGTCATTGAGGAAACATAAAGCAAAACCCATTCATTGATATCATATTTACGCGGCCCACTTGTAAACCCATTACAAAAGGGTATGGAAGCGATGGGTCTAAATGGAGGAGCTTGTAAGGGAACTTAGGAAGATGGTTGGTAAATGATTTGGAAACAAATTGAAAAAATAGAATAACAGATACTGGAACTATGATATTATTTATAACAAAAATGCTTCAAACAATTTTGAAAATTCTAAAACTGTTCTTAGGAAATCAGTTGGAAATTGTGCTGATCATGAAGGTCGGCCAGGATGTTTTGGCCAAATATTGTGAAATACTAGGTGCCTACCAGAAGGGGTATAATTATAAAAATTAATTAAAGTTTGGAATACCTAAGTTAGAACATACAAGATTATAGTTACGCTATGATTACGCGTTTTTGCTTTGGGAAGGAAGCTGTCGCTTTCTCGTCTCACAAGCAATCTTATGAGCTTTTAGGTATACGAGTCAAAATAATGTCATTGTGTATTTTCAAAATATTACTTCAAAGACATTACACGTTGGAAGTCTGTTTGAAAAACAGTTAAAATTTGATTCGAATAGCTAGATCTCGATTTTATTGTTTGATACAATTATTTACAGTTTAAGAAACTTGCCTTGAACAAAATGCCACATGCACCTATCTCAAAATTAGCCTCTTTGACTAAAATTTTAAGAAAAACTTCGGTTTGAATAACTTTTACCCAGTATCTCAACTACCAAGTACCTTCTTATTCGGGACTCTATCTCGGAGGCGTTTTGTATTTTTGTATAAAAGATTATCCCTTCTTTCGAAAGAGGCTCGAAATTCTCATGTGAATGGAAGTAAGGAGGTATGAACGATATATAGGTATATAAATGCCATATCATAAAACCTTAACGCACGCTATTTGTATACAAGACCGTATTATGCCAAACGATCTTAAATCCAATAAGCACTCGATTATTATCATGGCTATTGACTGCTACCTACAATAAAGCGAATTTGGATAGGGGGTTTAAGAAAATGTGAATATCTTGGGGAAATAATTAAGTTATTAAATTGTGAATTGTAATAAGATACAGAAACGTTTATTCGGTAAGCTTAAACGATGATTAGTTAACTGAAGAACCCAACGGTTAGCCTACCTCAAGAGCTTAGTTAACAGGTTTTAAAATAATCATTTTAATATTCCTGGATAAAAAAAATCTGACTATAAATATCATGATGATTACCTATTTACCCTAGAGTTTTATGCTTTTCCAATTTAAGTATTTCCGTAAATTTCAGCACATGAAAAAGTATAAATGGCACTCACCTGAAACAAAAAAGAAACAAGAGTTAATCATTTTGCATATAACACAAATATATTTTCATCCACAATTTAAATAAATATTGTGAGATCATACAATTTGGAGAAAATTTACTAAGATTATTTTATTTGTACATACTATGTTAGTACCCCTTTCCACTCGCAAATTCCGTATTTTACATGTATTTTTCCGCCGCTATGACGGCATCCGAGTCGAAGGAGTTAATATTGCAGCTCACCTAATTGTGCAATTATTATAAAGTGATTTGTTAAATAAGAGAAAATACAATATTCATTTATTGATTTATTTTTATCCAATTTAGAGAAAAATCGAGGTAATAAAAATCAAAACATGATGATACTTATGATAAAACAGTTGTAATCCATAATCAATTACGAATGACTAGTAAACTCGGATACATTAATTCCTTTATTGCAGTTTAATAGCATATTTGTTGCTACTATTGTTGATTTTAAAAAAAAAACATAAATAGCAATTATGACCAAAGTCACCTGGTGGTTTTCCTGGTCATTACAGTCGGTTATTAGTGAGTGTTATACTGATCTGGAATAATATTAGCACGCAGCCCGATACGAAAGTACGTTGCAAGTTATAAATTCAACAAAGTGCTTTGTTCGCTGAAGGCTGAAGAATATATTAAAAGTGCTTCGAGTTTATAGCACCAGGAAAGCTAATCTATCCTGCACAGTGTACGGTTTTAAATATTTCATTAGGAACACATTGTAGGGCATTTTGAGAAAATCTATGTATATAAGAATGCACTTTGATATATATTAGCGAAATGAGGTTAGACGTTATTTGTAGAACATTGAAGCTGGATGAAAAGTTGGATAGTTGACTTGAATGGTAACTTTCATAGGATTGAAGGAGTCATGGTAAATAAAAAATCTAAGAATTTAATAGTATTTAGAATTATTTTTGACCCTTCATAGCTTCGATATTAATAAGGCTATAACTTTCATGTCATTCGGATTTGATTTGAAATGAATGTATTTAATAGTTTTCTTAAATGAAACTATTTTATAGTTTTCTCAAATTTGTAAAAAAAATTAACTGTATCATATTATGTTTCAAATTTATGTAAGTTTTGAAGTAAAACTTACTTAGGCGCGACTATGGTGTAAATCCGTTCAAATGCAACGGAAGTGCGTTACGGCAAAGTCGAGTGCCAATGTTTCGTCATTCGCTCTCGATGATATTATTTCTATAAGGATCGATTCTGATTGGTCATCGAATTTGTGCGAAGCTTCTTTGTATGCGTGCCTTTATACGTGCGTACGTCACCGAAAGCGCGAAGCATTTCAAATTTATTATTTATAAATAAGCATCACCGTAATTTATAAGTAAAAAAAACTTAATTGTGGTAACAGTCTTAGTTCAAAAACAGTTCGGATTAATTTGGGATTTGATTTCCTTTAAAAATAGTCTCCTCTGACTCGACTCTACCAAACTAAGACCATTTGACAAAGGTCACCACTAAACACCAACATTTGTCTTCCACCCCAAGGACCTCCACTATCTACTATCATCCGGGGTCAAAAGGTTGCCAACGCCTGGTCCAACCGTGGACTGATTTGCAACTCGGACAGCTCGTGTTTTATTAGCGTCCTCCTCTGATCGATGTGACTATAAATAAAGCAACCGATTATCAGTGAGCCGTGGATTCGCGTGACCAGCGCAACAGAACTTATCGCAAAAGCGTTACAACACTTCAGAACTGGCCGTGTATAAAGCTCAGAGATTTTCCAGATTTATTTACTCGAACTATACCGACGAATGGGGGCGGCTGTTAGGTTGTTTTGTTAGGGAAAATAGATTATGGCTATCGTCAAAGGAGTAATGGATACATGGAGGTTCTTAGGGAATTCGAACTTAGTTTAATCAAACTACTTGTTAAGAAATACAGTGGTCAAAAATCTGTCTAAGCTATCATAAATTATTAAAAATGCTATTTTGAAGTAAAACTTTGATGTAAAAGGTGTCAATCTGTACAAATGCAACGGAAGTGCGTTGCAGCAGACAAGATAAGAGTAGAGTGCCAATGATTCGTTATTCGTTCTCAATGATATCATTTCTATACGGGTCGATTGTGATTAGTCGTCGCGTATGTGAATAGCGATCTGTCGTTGTATGCGTACCGATATCAACAAGGAATTCTGCATAGATAAATAAACATTTTGAATACATCGTACAATATTTGAATTTGAATACGAGTACATCGTAGTACAATTGTTGATTTAATGAAAAATGCCTGAATCAGAAGAATATTTTACCCAGTTCCTTAATATTTTACCTTGTTCCTTAGAAATTATTTCTATATTATTCGTAGTTTCTATAAATCTTTGAAGTTATTAAAATGTAAAATATTTTTTAAGCAAGACAAATATTACAGCTGTTCAAAGAATTAAATTATATGGCAAAAAAGTGAAGAAAAGCACAAGGAAGTCAATGAATGTATGTTAATTTTATTTACATGAAGTTCTTCAAACACAATTATTACATGATGAGTGAAGTTGCAAAAACAATATTTCTGCAGGCGTTGTTTAACATAATCCACTGTGTGAACAAATATTATAGAAGCTATTGATCAGCAATTACTTCATTTCTCTAATGAAGGTTCATTTCTAAATGCTAATTACAATGACAAACCGATCATGTCATATTTGAAGTATGACTTTAATTACATTATTATACATATTTTTGATGCTATTATAAATATATAATTTATAATTTATCATTATAAAAATGTGTATAATAGTTGATACTAATAAATATGTGCCTCACGAGTGTTACCATATTACTAATAAACATTGTTCAAAATTGTTATATGATGTATTTATTTTTACTTAAACTCTTTTTATATAACATGGAATGTTATCTGAAAGAAACTGCTGATATTAGGCTCAGAGACTTTGGTAGCTTGAGAATATTGATTATAACTATATTCAAAGAAATAATGGATAAGATTAGGTCCTTTGGGCTTTTAAGCTCATTTTGATCGAGCAACTTTTTGAAGAATGTAAAGTTAAGAAAAACTATTTGAACCATGAATAATCCTTAACATTTTTAAAATGTACTATGATGTTTTTGAAAATCATTAAGATTCTGCAAACATTTTTATCTATTACTATGTTAATTTTAATCATATGGCAGTGACTGCATATAAAGCTCAGACACTCAGACAGGCATTGATTGTAGGATAAAATGAGGTCCTCTGGGCTTTCAACCTCATTTTGATCGAGCAACTTTTTAAAAAATGTAAAGTTAAGAAAAACTATCTGAACCAGGAATGATTCTTAATATTTTAGAAATTTACTATGATGGTTTTAAAAATCATCAAGATTCTGTATATTTTTTAATTTATTACTAATACATAAAAAGCTCAGACACTGTCAGTTTGGGAACATTAATTATGGGTATATTCAAAGAAGTAAAGGTTAAGATGAGGTCCTTTGGATTTTTAAGCTCATTTTGATCGAGCAACTTTTTGAAGAATGTAAAGTTTAGAAAAACTATATGAACCATGAATAATTCCTAACATTTTTAAAATCTACTATAATGTTTTTGAAAATCATCAAGATTCTGTAATTTTTTTAATCTATTGCTATTACCTATAAAGCTTCGACACAGGCAGTTTGGGAACATCGATTATAGCTATATTTAAAGAAGTAATGCATAAAATGAGGTCCTTTGAGCTTTCAAGCTCATTTGTATGGAGAAACTTTTTAAAGAATGTAAAGTTAAGAAAAACTATCTGAACCATGAATAAAATACTTAACATTTTTAGAATCTACTATGATGTTTTTGAAAATCATTAAGATTCTGTAAAATGAGGTCCTTTGGGCTTTCAAGCTCATTTTGATCAAGCAACTTTTAAAAAAATGTAAAGTTAAGAAAAACTATCTGAACCATGAATTATTCTTAACATTTTTAAAATATACTGTAAAGTTTTTGAAAATCTATATGAGTTTGCAAATTTTTGCAACTGTATTACTCTAACTTTTAGAAACTGATATGAACGAATTCAGGAACTCCAGATCAGGAGATAATAATATCATATATACAAAAATCCTTATTAGTTTATTCTCACATAATCCATTTTCCATAAATTAAGGCCAATGTTCATATTTTTTCTTCGAGCTTTTACACTGCGGTAACTCCATCCTTGTCGCGTCCAATCTACCTAAAGCTCGCTACTGAAAAGCTTTTGCCTAAGAAGGCGGCTTATAAAATAATAGATGACACAATGCAGCGATAAGAAACTCATTATTATATCACTGACAAAGTAACAGTCTTCACATGAATTATTAATAACTTTGTCAGCGAGCCACCGACTTGACTCGAAATTACTTTGTAAAATATAATGAGATAGTTATAGAGAAAGATTACACTTGTTTCTAATTAGCAAACCTTTATTGAATCAGGAATATTATGTAATTTTCTTGGTGGAAATGAGTTTATCAAAATATCTGATGGCGTGCCAGTTCGGAATTAGTATGTCAGAGGAATTGTAAATGTTGCGTTAATTATTAATTAGATGTCAATTTTGATTTTGCACTATTGATGTAATTTGCGATAAAGTTGTGAGCTTATAATTAATAATCAATAGAAAAGCAATTGAAAAACAACATGAAAAATATGACAATTAAATTGACTATGGATTATCAGTTTTATGATTAAAATCAAAATAAAGCTTATAATCGGTGTAGATTATAAAATAATATTGAAATTTATAATTCACATACTAAAAATTAAATCCATAATAATTTATATTTGATTTAATATTAGAAGTGCAAAAAAGTGGTGGGAATTTGAAAATCGTAGAAAAATGAATAATAATTAAAGATAGAACTTTAATACGGTTTTAAAATAAAACCTCTTAATCTTGATTGATACTTGAAAAAAAAAATAAATGAAGTATGAAAAATTAATATATATTTTCATACAAAGTAACAGGACTGGCCTAAAAATATCGGAGCAAATTTAATACAGAGTTCAAAATTTACTTTGACCTATTTTGTTTATTTCAGAATTATTTATATATTATATAATAATTATAAAGTTCAAAAAGCAAAGTAAATTATGTATTCTATTGGAACAATTATAATTAGTTTATAATTAAAACTAAACCAAACTTTAAGTAAACTTTATCAAAATATTTAAAATATTATGCAAACCCATTATCTCATATTATTAATTATTATAAGTATGTTTTTAAACTAAGTTAATTATGAAGTTAAACAATACAAAATGAACTACTGAACTTTACCCATCTATGCAAAAAGTATAGAATTTTCAAAGAAAAGAACACTCTTTGTTTATGTATCGTTTATTATCCGAGCCGTTTATAAAGCGAGTAAACGAAGACTTAGATTCAATTAATTGTACGCCCAGTAATTATAGAGTAGACGATTCAGCTTAACTAATGGTTTTATTACGCAATTAATTATGCCCAACATTAAGACATTTATTCAAGACCAGGTGAAACATTACTCCTAAGGCGGAGGTAGATTTAGGGCTGACGAACATTAGAAAGGTATTTTGCAATAATAAATAGAAAAGACTACTAATAATAATAGAAAAGAAATTAGAAAGTCGGTACAAAATAGAGTTTGAATACAAAGAATTAAAATTATAATAAAGATCCCTACTAGGAAAACATTGTTGAAGTATTTAAACCATGAAATAAAATATTTGTGTTATTCAAAATGAATATGTTTGTGGTATCAACTGGATTGCTCAAGAGTTGCTGAAAGATTTTTTTCTGAATAAAAATCAATCCATACAAATAAATTGCAATATTGAAAATGCAACAACATGGTCAAAATAGGATAAGCATTAAGTAGCTCTTATAAATGCATCAAACAAGTAATTGCATAAATTTGTGGCATTTAAAATCATCATTGATTTAATTTAGCATCCTCAGTGATTACATAGTATGCAAAGCTCACATTTTTTATAAATACATTATTTTATTTTATTTATATTTTTCTTAAAACGTTTATTAATTTATAGGTGCAATAACAAAACGACTTAAATTATTCATATGTGTTTATTACTAATAATTATAGTTTACAAACAACATACAATGTACATCTAAACATACAATCCAAGAAATTTAGTCAAATTTATTTTTGTCACATTTTTTTGTAATTGTTACTAGATATTAGTAAAAATCCAGTTAAATGTATATTTTTTATTATCTTTTATTATACGAAATGTATATCCCAGCTCTCTGATTATATACACTTCGTATCAGATCAAATATTTCGACCTTAATTAAGTTAAACTCCAAAATCATTTAGCATTAAGAGTCATTACTAAATTATTTCAAAAGGTGATTAACAAGTCTGCTGTTTTAACATAATGATCATCTGTAATTTATTCATGTAAATGATTTTTGCTTTGCTTTAAATAATTTTTGAAAAAAACTAGTTAACTGTTTTTCAAATGAATATAAAACTCTTAATTTGAATCTCTGATTATTTTAAATACAATTTTTCACTAACATATTTAGGTGTACAACTTGCCTTTAGTCAAAATAACACTTACACCTAGTTTTTGTTTTACTATTGTTTAAATAATTATGCACTAATGTATAAAATAACTCATATTTAGATTTTTTTGTAGAATGGGATCTCTCCCATTCGAATTGAGATGAAATTTGTTTCAAATTTATCTTAAAAAATTAGTAATTATTAGTAGGTTTAGTTATGTAATTTTATATGAATAATTAATATTATTATTACTAATTTTCATATTTTATACTTAATTTTTCGTACGTTTTTTAATAACATTATAGCTGTAATCAATAATTATTAGTTCAATATAAAAAATATTGAGCAAAGTTGCTAAAAAAACAGAGCAACATCATATAATATTACTCTGCATTTTTTGTATCTTTCTAGCAATCTCAGTTCAATTTTGATATATCAAACAGATGCAGTAATAAATTCATTGAAAAAATTTAAAATATTGTAATAAAAGTAAAATAAAACATACAAATAATTAAGAATAAAATATGAAAATGTATGTTAACAAAAATTATATAATTGTTAAATTATATATTCTTCTCTTCTTATATAAACATAAAGTACTTTATTTAAATTTTGCTGATAAATTTCCAGCATTTTTCATCTAATATGTAGATAATTCTATAGTTCTTTTATCTACCGAAAGTTCATATGCAAATTTAAAGCCATGGTTTTTTCAGTACCAAAGAAATTAATCTCTGGCACACATTTTCAACTTTTGCAGTTTCCGACTAATATAATAGTATAAATCATATATCATATCTGGAACTTTTTCAAACATTTCGCAAAGATTTTATTTTCATAATAAAGAAATAAGCTAATGGACCGAATCTCTGCCAAAGAGATATAGAGAAACTTAGACGGAACTTAGCCTTCTCAAACAAAAATAAAAATGAAATAACTCCGCAGATAAAAAAAATCTTCCATTACATTTTGTTCGGAGTGAAAGAGCCCGCCCCGAAAACTACACGAAACTACAGCTCCGGGTAAAGATTTGTAACTGTTAAAACTGCGAGTCAAGAAAACTTTATCGCTTTTCCATTTCCACCCTCGACACATTCATTTCGCTTATTGCTTATCGAAGAGAATCGTGTTTGGAAAACTATTTTAAAACAACTTTTCCGAAACGGAAAACTCGTACTGCTCGAAATATGATCTGGACTGAAATAATTGGTTGACATATTTTTGATACAACTTTCTGATCTCAGCTTTTATTGAGTGGACCAAAAAATAATGGACTAGATGAAAATGGCATTTTGCCTTAAGAAAAGTTGGATGAATTTCATTGCACATGCCAACTTCGATTTAAATAATATGAATTGATCTTACCAACTTTTAATATTAAGTTAATAGAACTTTGAAAGTTTGACTCACAACCAGTCTTCAAGGAGTTTTTGTAATAAAACCATTTTTCGAAGGCTTTTGAGATGTTCGTTAAGACATGAGCTCTTTCACTACAGAATAGGGTCAACAAAATAGCCAAAAATATTCGTATTTATTAGCAACTAATTATAAAAAAACCGTTCGACCGACCTTTAGCAAAAACTATACAGCAAATCCCCAAGTGACATCTTTCAAAATCATCGGTTTTTGGATTTTCAAAATCGTTTTACAACATTTGACAAAAACGGTGAAAAAAAAATTGGTACAAATCTGCAAATTATAGAGAAAAGGCTCGGCCTATCTTAGCTCAAAAACTGTACCAAACTTGGACTTTATTTTTTTGAAATCTGCGAGCTGTTTTTTACAGAAGGTCGACCAAGCTTTTTTCCCAAACTTTCTCTAATTTTATTGTCAAACGATTCAGAATGACTTGACATGCTGAGAAAGCATATAATTGAAAAATCAAATTTTTTGGCAAAAAATTCATGGGTATTTCTATCCATTCTATTTAATCATTTCAGAAATAGACATAGAAACCATCAGAAATATCAATTGCTCATTTCTATAATAAATTCATATTATAGAATGTATATAATGATCTAAGATCAAATAATGGTTTGATCTAAGATTAAATATATTATTTATAGGTATCATAAAACTAAAATATATAATATAAAACATAAAAAATATTATAAATATGAAATAATTGATGATTTTTTGTGGTAATAGATTTTTTGAAATTTCTTTGCTGTTTGCAAAAATATTTGATCAAGATTAAATGTACATACTTCTAAAAAATCTACAACTTTTCTAGAATTATTTATTATTAAAAGATATATCTATTACTACAAAAAATCTTGTGTTAAAAATAAATTAAGCAAATCATCATTATGATTCCAAAAAAATAACAAAAAAACTCTTTGCTTTAATTTATTTCTAACGTAAATAATAAATTGTAAATTATTCTAAGAGGTGAATTCAAATTTAAAAAAATATTTTGTATGGCTTCATGTAAAACCTTATACACATTAGCCTATCATTATCATTAGTCAATAAAAAATTGTATTAATTTATATTGAACTTGTAAATATTTTTTTCAATTTATTCAAATATACTTTGCAAAAATAAAAAAAACCGACCTGTATTTTCATAATTTGATTTGTAGCGAAGTTCATGATAAAATTGCGAGACGAAAAAGCTTGAAAATTCATGTAAACAAAAAATTACACTTTTAAAGTTTAAGCTTTTATAACTATAAGTCTCCAAAAACAACCGAAAAACTAAAAGTAATGAATATCATATTAAAAATTCGAGACAAAAAAACTTAAAAATTCACGTAAACAAAATATTACACTTAAAGTTTAAGAGCTTTTTAATTCATAACTGGAAGTCTCCACACACAAAAAAAGTAAAGTTTATAATAATAATTTATCGTTACTATGTTTTTTATATAGTTCATAAAACACTCACTAAATAAAAAAATGTTTAAAAATGTGCAAATTGTAATCGCAAAATGAATCAATAGCCTTGAATTCATTAAGAAAAACTTGTAGATAATAATTTTTGCAGAAAGTGAGTCAAATTTGAAAAACAGTCAGAAAAATCTTCAAAATTTTAGTACAGGTTTCTGAGACATTAGAATTGTGTAAAATTGATTCAGGCAGCAAAAAATTTTCAAACACAATTATTTTTGTGATTCAAAAAAAGCAAGTTGCAAAGCATTATCATTGTGGAAGTATGTAGGTCATGACAAAGTAAATTTTGGTTTTGCATCACTATTTCATAGTGCATGCAGAAGTACAACACATTGTATACTTATTGTTAGAGATGATAATGTATTATTGAAGTAGAGTGAATTTTTTTCCCAACACACTTCGCCTCCAGAAGCGAACAAAACATACTAAGCTTATTTATTCTAAAAGCAACAAACACGCTCTTCTGATGAAGTTCAGTTCAGCAAACAGCGAGTACTTGGCAATATAATTTATGTTCTATTTCCACTATCTCTGTAGTAATTTGTGCATTATTCCAGGCCTGTGTATGTGCATTTCTGTTTCTACACATGTATGCAAGTAAAATATTGCACATTAGATTTGATTTATGGTGACACGATCTGCTGGGACCAATTTGTTGAATGAGCTGGAACATACGAATACGTAAATCTGTGCAAATATTGAAATTAGTGAGATATTTTGGCAGTTTCAAACTGGGCATTGATGGACAATTCGAGTGCAAAATCGGTAATAAAATAGTCGAAGGTTTTTATAGCCACTAAAATTGGTTATGAAATGACTAAAGGTAATGAAAAAGCGTTAAACTGCTATGGGTTTAATTGAAAGCTGGCAATAAGAGAACAGTTTGTCATAATTTGTAAACAATCATTTGGCGCCATATTGGATAAAAAAGCGTTAGTTGACAGCTGTGTAATTAAAAAAAATAAGAGTAAAAATACTACACTTTTGAACCCAAAGCTTATTAGTTAATAAGTAACACAAAAGCTAGTAATATCTGCAACATTTCTTTTCAACAAACATCAAAAGTTTTGACAGTCAGCAATTGTCAGTATTTGGGTTACAAAAATAACAGAAGTCATGAATAATAAAAAATCGTTGAACTTCTGTAAGTGTATTTTAAAGCTGGCAGTAAAACTTAGAAGTGCCATATTGAACAATTATTTATGAATTGTAATCAATTAAAAGGTAGCCATATTGGATTTGAATTCGTCTAAACATATCAGCTGACTGTTTGAGAAAGTTTAAGTAGAGAAAACAAATTAAACACTAGATTTCTGAACACAAAGATTCAAAATAAGTTTTGCACAATAATTGATACAACCTCATTGCATTATTTTTTCAAAATAAACAATTTTATAAACCAAACTTTAACATGTCCGACATTAACGAACGCCAACGAGTAACTGAACATTCATGGTTGTCAACTTGTCGGCAGGGAAAATACCAACATGAAGTAAGCCGCAACAAGAAAGAACTATGAACGATTGTGAAGTTGCCGATAATTAAAAAAACTAAAATCATAATTATAAATGTCAAGAAGATTTGTAATTATAATCAGAATTATATATTCCATATAGAGAAGATATTTTAAACAATCCTTTATAAATTGCAATCAATAAAAGGAAGCCATTTTGTACAAAAAAAAATCTTCTAAATGTATCAGCTGACAGTTTGAGAAAATTTAAGTAGAGAAAAGAAATTAAACATCACACTTCTGAACACAAAGCTTATCGTAAGTTTGCCACAAAAGTTGATAATTTTTTGCACCATTTCTTTTAAATAAACAATATTATAAAATAAACTATGACACGTCCGACGCGTTCAACATTAACGAACAACAAGTAATTGATTTTCGTAGTTGTCAACTTGTCAAACGTATGAAGATGGTATGAAGTTAGCGACATAATCAACGAACTATTGAGAAGTTGGCGATAATTAAAAAAAATAAAATAATATTTATGTATGTCTATAATTAAAATAATAAATATGTTAATTAAATTTGTATTCATGTGTCTTTAACTAATTTTCTTTGAGCAATATATTATAAGTCACCCTGTAATATTTGTACATAAATAACGCACTTCATGTCAGTGCGTTGAGCCGCTGAGTGACGTTTCAGCGAGCGCAATGGCGGCATAATAACATTGACAAAATGTCGGAAAAAAATTTAAGTTTATTATTTGTAAATAAGAAAGATTGTGAATAAATTAAGGTGATTGATAATGTGTATAAGTGATATTTTACAATTCCAAGTAAGTATGTTTCAAATCTATAACTATATTTCCATTTCCGTCGATGACATTTCTGATCGTAATTAGCGCTCTATATCACCGACAGAATTTCTGTAATAACTTTTGTATCAGTGATTCAAAATATATACGATATGATGATTCGTATACGGGATTGTATATCGCGTAACACGGTATAATAAATTATGACATTGATTAATAATATCGCATTACAGATAATGGTAATTCAATACGGCGACCTCCATCGTGAAGAAGATTAACGATCGCACAGCGAATATAATAAATAGAAACCGATAGTGCACCAGAATTGTATTAACTTGGTATATTCTGAATATCGTGGAAGAGGATTCTGGACAAATATGGAAGGAAATTACATGCACAAGGTAGGATTTTTTACTGTTACTATACTCTATTTTAAATTGAAAAATCTCAATATACAATTGGGCTGCAATCATAAGTATGTGTTCCATTTGCTGTTGTAATATGCATTCCAGGACCTAGAAAGCAACCCAGTTGTTAACCATTATCTGACTGAAATTATATTGAATGTCTGATGTATATCTAATAGTGATGGGAATATATATCTAGCAGCATTGTCCTGAAAGTCTAGTTTCACTTGATATCATAATTGATATCTATAACTTCAAGTAAAAATCTGGTATCAGTACCTTTTGAACAAGGTGATCAAGAAGGATCTTGATCCTCTAGAACCAGTTGTCACTTTTCTGCTTTTTTATCAGGCAATCATAGCTATTCATAGCTAGAAATTAAGAAATAACCATGATTATTTGCATATTTATACCACACTAACACCTAAATTGTCCTTTTCTCTTAGATATAACTTCATTTGTATTATTCATATTCCAGTCAGGCAGGAGTGCTTGGTATAATTGTCCAAAAATTCAATCCCAAAGTTATTAGAAACATTTTTTTCCAATTTACTGTACTCTAGAAGTAGTAGGAAAGTACTGATATTTTCAAATTGAGCAATGATCATGATAATTTGCAATTCATTCCAAACTAGTACCAAAATGGTCCTCTCTTTACAAGTAACTTTGTTTATATTGTTCATATCTCAATCAGGCAGGAATGTCTGGCATAGTTGTTGTCCAAGAATTCAATCCCAAAGTTAATTCAACCATTTTATAGATAGAAAATGAGAAATAATTATGATTATTTGCATATTTATACCACATTAACACCTTAATTGTCTTTTTTTAGATATAACTTCATTTATATTATTCATATCTCAATCAGGCAAGGGTGCTTGGTATAATTGTCTAAAAACTCAATCCTAAAGAATTCAAACATTTCATCTTCCAATTTACTATACTCTATATGCAGTAGTTACTGATAGTCTATAATAAGAATAAGAGTAATATCAGTACTACTGATAGTCTAAAATAAGATGCAACTTCCTCCAATCTGATTTGCTATATATTCTCTATGTAACTACATCTTGTAACAAGAACTAATGTCAAGTTTAATCCCATTTCACTTGTAAAGACGATCACTGCCAAAATTAATTTAAATTTGCATGCATATTGGCAATAAAGCTATGGACAACAATCTATTGATGTGGTTTTCATCATGGTAATAGACTGATCTGGTACTAAAATTAATTAACTGTACCTTCATAAAAGGCATTGACACTTATTTTGTACAACTTTAGATGTTATTGTATTATATTTCAAACAAAGCCATAATTTTATGTTAAGTAAACATAAGTTCACATGAGAGCAAGCCATAAATATTTTCATTGCACAACAGTGAAGTCTCTTGACACGGAATATGAAATGATCGCGTATTATTTAAAATTCTTAACACAAAATGAGGGTTGTTTTATTGATAATAATCAATTTTCTGAGCCTATATCAGAAAGTATATATCGGTTAAATATGTACCATTATTGATATCTGAATCTATATTAAACATAGCTATAGAATATGCAAAACAAATGCAAAATATTCCAATATGTTCAAAAAAAGTTTATTAACTTCCTGAAGTTAATGTCTTTGTTAGAACATCCGATCTCTGAATTCCATGTTCCCTCGACGTTTCAAGTCATTCTGAATCATTTAAGTCTAATATTGAAAAAGGTGTATTTTTGTATGTGATTCGATATTTTCTTGAAAAGGGCTAGACCAACTATGAAAATTTTAAAATCATTCAAAGCAATTCAATAAAGAACTGGCATTGGTTACTTTTGCAAAAAAATGGGCCAATTTTTTGCAAAACATCCTGAACCGATTTTCAAAAATTAAAAACCGTTTGAAAGATCTTAAAATAGTACTGATAAGATGTTGGCAAAGAATCGTCCTTACAAGGTGTATTAGAAAATTATCAAATTCCTTACTTTCTACAATTCCCTTAAGTGAAAAACAAAAACAAGGAGACTTTCTACAATGCGACGACATATGTCGAACTTAAATCTCCCAGGGTTATTTGTTCTACACCAACTTTATTCAATTATAAGTATCTGATCAACAAACTTTATATGTAAAATCATAAAGCTCTCTAAGAACAACACGATCATATATGCTTCAAAAGCTCAAAGTTCGACTTCCCCATTTATTATTTCGAGTGAGCTTTATCTGATGAAAACATTTGCGCCAAGGTAATTATTGTGTACGCGTGTTATTTCCCGAACCTATGCATATAATTTTAATGAAATTGTATTTGAACAAAAGTCTTTGATGCGGATTCATTTCCATCAGGAAAACTGATTCTATGAATTAATTAAATTATGCCGGAAACCAGCTGGTAGCCGCAGGTAATGATACGTCAAGTAAATAAGTGGACTTCATTACGAGCGCTATTATATCGGTACAAATGTTTTTGATAAAGGATCATTAGAGATATGATAAAAAATATATAAAACGAGTAATTTGTAAACAAAATTAATTTATGATTAAAACCAGTGAATTGCACTCATACAATAAATGCAAATATTCATTGTTCAATATTTTTCTTTCTGAAAGCAAATAATTCGCATAGTATAATCATGAGAATAAATTACATTTGTTTAACTTCCCAAAGTTTAACTTAAAGTTCGACCAAAAAATCGATTTGCCATTATATGTTTTCTCTACTTTTCATGCCATTCTGAATTGTTTGACACACAAATTTGAAAAAATATTAGCAATTTAACTAGTTTTCAAAAAGCTCTAGAGTTTCAATAAACGCAGGACGTCTCTTTATTTTCTATTTACCGATATGTAAACTAAGATCACTTAAACTAATTTCGAAAAAATCCCCAAAATAAAAAATATTCTTTCCTCTGCAACTGAACCAGGCCTAATCGTTTTTAAAGCCTGATTAATCTTAAATTTTTTGTATTTCTATTTGTGGCTTCCAGGACCAAAACTCTTCTTAGAGATTGTGTAGAGAAAGTCTTTTCTTCCAATACAATTTTTTTTTTCATGTGTTATTTATAAATTGAAATCCAATATTTTTTACTAAAAACTGTGTACCAAATTTCAGAATTTTCTGCAAATGAACTGTTTTCAGACCGGTTTTTAATATCACGTTTAAAAAGCTATAACAAAAGTATTTTATTTAGATGTAATTTTTTTGGCAGTGAGTACAGTTTTTTAGTTTACGAGTACTTAATATAATTTTTAAGTATGCGTTATTCAATTGTTTTATAAGATTTATTGTTATTTTTAAGTCAGATTCAACATATGTTTATATATAACCTCTTTATAAGCTTGTATGTGGGTGGGGTAAAAAGGAACTACTGAACCTTTACCCTGGCAAAAATGTAAGCAATACAGAAATATTTAATGAGAAAGTAATTTAAAAGGGATATTGTACAAAAAATAATTTAAATTAATAGTTATTCCAGCTATTCTTTTATTTTTATTATATTTTTTAACAGCAATCAGAACCTTACGTTCTATGAGCTGTCGGGTTGAAACTTCTCCTTACTTCGTATTTTTAGATGGTAACCCAATGGTTAATCCATCCATATTTAATGATTTTTGTTATTAGAATTAATCTAATATAGTCGGGCTGACTTTATTGGTGCAGCAATGCCGGGAAAGGGCTATTTTCACTTGGAAACATATTGCTATCTATATTTCCAAGTGAAAATCATTGTCACTGCTGCCTGACAACAGGCTGCTCGAAGTGGGTATCGAATCCGGGACCTCGGAAACAAGTCCCGTCGCTCTTAACCGCTTACCTACGGGCGACCCTAGCAATTCTTTTGAAGATTTCTGACAAAATACCAGATCAAGATTATATAGAGTGTTATCTTTGTAAAAAAATGTGCCCAATATTTTGCATTGGTTGAATAATGTAGCTATTATTTCGTTAAATCCCTTCAAAATTAAAAATAATACATTGATGCCCCCTGGCTCTCCTATTTTTGGAGAAAAGAAAAAACAGATAAATTTTAGAAAAATAACAAAACACACATGTTTAACACACAAAATTTTTAACCGGAAATTTTGCTGAACATAGTTTGATAGTTTGCTTGATACACATATAGTGGTGTATCATTTGGTTTATACAGTATAATTTTTTAAAATTAGACATTTGTGCTACTCTATACATAATAGCAACTCTTATAGCAAGCTATTTTATTAACTTCCCGTAGGGCAAGTTATAGTAATCGCAAAAAAATCAAAAATGAAAATTTTTATAGTTCTTTACGTTTCAAAACCGTCTGAACATTTTGGCATACCTTAGAAAAATAGATGTATGTGTGTGTGTGTGTGTGCGTGTATGTATGTGTGTGCGGATACAAATTTTCGTCGACGATTTCGGGAACACGGATCAACCGATTTGAATAATTCAACAAACATTCAATTCGTATTGATGAGGAGACGTGCTGATTAGTTTTTGGCGAAGGCAGGTCTAGCCGTTCCGAAGATACGGGGCAAAATGTGCCAAAAACGGTAACTTAGTTTTTAAGAGAACGGAGGGTCCGATTTAAATAATTTAAAAAACATTTTATTTGTATTGACTAAATGAAGAACTGTTCAAATTTTTGGAAAGGCAGGTCCAACGACTTTGGAGATATGGGGAAAAAAGTAAAAAAAATGAGCCATCTGGCGGTCAAAAATGAGCATTAGACATATGCACATCAAATTATCAGATATTTTATAGAAATTTTTACAATAAGTATGAATTTTGTTTACATTCCTATGCGTTCCGTACTAATGTTTATCCGTTAGACGTTGCCTTAAGGCATGATGACTTAATTGCCTTAAGACAGAATTTCACTTACTGCTAGTTAAATTCTCTAGATCTAGATTGTCTATGTTCAGAAACACTAAACTTCTCACGGGCATCTTAAACAAAAAATATGTGATAATCCAGCCGACATGCCATAATAAGCAAGCCAAGTATCGCTATAAATCACGTTAACAGAAACGCTGCGGTACAATTAGGCCTGACGCGGCGGCACGTTTCGTTAGTGTGTTTTGGTGGCGTCACATGCTCGAGGCATATCGCGGCGACTTGTTAGAAAATTGGGTACGAGGTTACGAGACACAAATCACGGCTCAAACGCCGGAACCGAAGGAACCGACCGAACAGACGGAACAGACCGCGTTCATAAACAATCGCACCGCACACACGCGTTTTGGCACCCGCGGCAAAGGAAACCGATACGGGGGAGGAAACTGTCTTCGAGATAGTTTACACCATATGATGAACTGACGAGGAATTAGTTGGAGGTCTCTAAAATTTGGTTTGGTAGTGAACATTGTTGTTTAGTTTACGAGTACTTAACATAATTTGTAAGAATATGTTATTTCAAGTTTTATAAGTGAAAAGGACCTATTTGATCCGGTGAAGGATTGTTTTAAAATACAACGAAAGATTGTTTTAAGACAGGGTTGCAAAACAAAGGGCAACAATTTGTTTTTTTCACAAGCTATAAATTAATGTTCTAGGAATAATAATAATATAGTGGGAATAATACGCCGCAATCGTATAAACTACGGACAAGTTGAAAAAATGTTTGTTGAATTCTTTGAATGGAATTTATCGATAAAGCACAATATGAACGAATTCATCCTATGCTTTACAGACTAATTAACTTCCCGAAGGAGAAGTTTATGTTTTCATCAAAAAAATCCGATTCGCTAATTTTATGTTTTCTCGACGTTTCAAGCCATTCTGAATCGAATGAGACCAAATTTGGAAAGAGTATGTGTGTGTGTGTATGCGTGTGTGTGAACAGATTTTTCGCCGTAAATCGACGTTTTCTCGAAAACCGCTGAAAATTTTAAAAGCCATTCGATGTATCTCGATGAGGACTATTGTTTGTCAGTTTTGTGCGAGGATCGGCCAAGCCGTTTCTTTAAAAATCGCATAAAAGTGAAAAATTTTTCGTCTACGTTTTAGCCCGCAATTTTGAATCGATTTTGAAAATTCGAAAAACGTTTGAAAGATATTGGTTCAGAATCGTGCTGATGAGTTTCTGGTAGAGATCGGCCGGGCCGTTTTCTTGCAATAAAGTGTTAAAAAAAATTTTCGACGATCTTTACGAATTTTTTGACGGTAGATACCATAGTCTTGTAGATCATACTAAAATATTACGGCCCTACGACAAATCGTTTAATTTTGAAAATTCTTCAAAGTTTGCAAAAATTAGAATCGTTTTTCTGGCATTTGTCAAAATTAGACCTTTGATCGACGTTTTCTCAAAAATGTCTGAATCGATTTCAGAAATTTAGAAGCCATTTGATATATCTCAATGAGGGCTATCGTTTGTCAGTTTTGTGAGACGATTTACCGAGCCATTTCTTTGTAATTTGAAAAAAGTTTTAAACTTTTCGTCCACATTTAACCTCAAGCTACCGAACCGATTTTAAAAAATCAAAAACTGTTCGACAGATATTAGTTGGGAATGATACTTATTAGTTTTAGGTAAAAATCTACAGAGCCGTTTTTTTGTAATTAACTGTTAAAAAAAATTAAGACGACTTTTTTGGAATGGAATATCTTACAGAACTTACTGCAATATTACAGCCTTACGACAAGTAGTTTAATTTTAAAAATTCATCAAAGTTTGAGAAAATGAGTAATTTTTTTGACGTTTGTTAAAATTAAAATTAGACGATTTACTTGGTATAATGATAGAGTACTTGGTTTTAATGAACATACTAAATCATTAAAGTCCTACAGAAATTGGTTCAATTATAAAAACTGTTGATTTTTGAAAATTTGCTTTTAGACAAAATTCCGAGGTAACGTGTTCGTTCATTTTCAATTATGTGTAATAAATCCAATTAGAATACTTTTAATTACTCATAAATTAATTTATTGTTTATTGATTAAGTCGATCATTCACACATTTCGGGAAGTTCATGTAACTTGCCTCAAGTCAAAATACCAATACCAATAGTTTTTAATGTTTTTCACAAGTTAATTAATGTTTTGGGAATAAAAGAAACATATATATATATATATATATATATATATATATATAATGTTTTTCACTAAAAAAATTCTTTGAATAGAATCTATCGATAAAGCACAATATGAACGAATTCGTCTCATGCTCTACAGATTAATTTTGTCTAGTAATTAACGGTAAACAAAATATTCACAAAAACTGTATTTAATACTTGGTTCAAATAAAATAATAAATTCTGTGTCGACACAAATCTCGTGTAAGTATATTAAGAGCACTTAAAGTACACGGAATAAGAAACATAAATATTAATAAGGCATAGCTGATTTATAATTCCCTTTACGGTTTTTCTTTTCCGCTCGTAATCGGATTTATTTCGATGATTATTCTTAGTTTTTTTCACAAAACTGCGTGGATTTCATTATCCTTTAAAAAAGACTATAAAACCTATACAAACCATAAACATGTAAAACTCTTAATTATAGTATAACGGAGCTATTTGCGTGAATAGTTAGAAATGGAAATCCAAATTAGGTTAAATTAGGTTTCGTTAGTGTTTTTATTACATTCTACTTTAAATGTGATATATCGCTTTGGTTATAAAGGTAATAAAAGCATTTTTTAAATAGGATATTAAATGTTGAATAACGATAGAGCTTTTTTTATTTCTAGTAACAAATTATGATGCTATCAAAGTTTTATTTTAAAAATGGGTGATTATACATAAATATTGTCCTTTATATATAACATTGACAGCCAGATGTCCTGATTTTAGTAGCGATTTTTAATTTGCAACCGAAATCGTTGGAATCGTTTTATTCCGAATCGTAAATCAAGAAGATAAGAGGGCAGAGATCGTGCTTTTTGACTAAACAGTCGCACCCGAAGAAACTTTTAGCAAAACGTTTTTGCGATATCTGAAACGAGCAATAAAATATTCCCACAACATGCCGATACAGAATTTATACATAATATTTTTATAACATACATACATAAGTTATATACAAATGTAAATTATATATATATATATATATATATATCAGAAGTTAATTATCAGCAATAAGTATAATTATCCTGATCCCTAACAAACCGTAAAACTGCGGTAAACGTTAAAATTTCGTTAAATATAATAATTCGTCATAATCCTCTAATTGCTCCTGGCAATTGGCATTCAGAGGAGCACTCTCCTCCGAGCTTTTCCTCCGAAAAGGTAACGCCGGAATATATCATTGTATTATCTAAAACATGTAAAATGGGTTATTTATACCCCTCTTGGGACTTGTACTGAATGTTATCGTTTGCCAGCTTTCAAATTGTTCGCCATGCCATTTTATTTCATTTTATACTGATATATGGCCGGTTTGATAAAAATTCCCAGGTATCTATATAGAGCTGTAACATTTAAACATATTATTCAAATGTAGGAATAATGGATTTTGTAGTTGTTGAGATATATGACCTACGGGATACGCATAAAAATTTATATGTTGTTCATTTCGCGGAATTTATTATATGTTAAATGGATATTTTCATTTTGTAGTAAATATTTTCAACTAGATAATCAATTCTCTACGAGTTACTAACTATTTAATATATTTTATATTAATAGAAGTACCAGTAGTAGTTTAAAAGTAGTAACATATTATTTATTGCAGTCAATTGCAAATTTTTGATCTTTTCAAATGTTGTTCTAAATTTTGGATATGTTTAGATGTTGTTCTAAATTTGAGACAAAGTTTTGAATTTTAGACAAAGTTCAAAATTTTAGTCCTTGTTCTAAATTTTAGACAAAGTTTTAAATTTTAGTCCTTGTTCTAAATTTTAGACAAAGTTTTAAATTTTAGTCCTTGTTCTAAATTTTAGACAAAGTTTTAAATTTTAGTCCTTGTTTTAAATTTTAGTCCTTGTTCTAAATTTTAGACAAAGTTTTAAATTTTAGTCCTTGTTCTAAATTTTAGACCTAGTGTTAAATTCTGGAGCTTGTTCTAACAATCTTAATCTAAATTTGAGATATTTTAAATTCAATATTTCAGAGAAATTTTAGACCTAGTTCTAAATTTTAGACCTAGTTCTAAATTTTAGACCTAGTTCTAAATTTTAGACCTAGTTCTGAATTTTAGACCTAGTTCTAAATTTTAGACCTAGTTCTAAATTTTAGACCTAGTTCTAAATTTTAGACCTAGTTCTAAATTTTAGACCTAGTTCTAAATTTTAGACCTAGTTCTAAATTTTAGACCTAGTTCTAAATTTTAGACCTAGTTCTAAATTTTAGACCTAGTTCTAAATTTTAGACCTAGTTCTAAATTTTAGACCTAGTTCTAAATTTTAGACCTAGTTCTAAATTTTAGACCTAGTTCTAAATGTTAGACCTAGTTCTAAATTTTAGACCTAGTTCTAAATTTTAGACCTAGTTCTAAATTTTAGACCTAGTTCTAAATTTTAGACCTAGTTCTAAATTTTAGACCTAGTTCTAAATTTTAGACCTAGTTCTAAATTTTAGACCTAGTTCTAAATTTTAGACCTAGTTCTAAATTTTAGACCTAGTTCTAAATTTTAGACCTAGTTCTAAATTTTAGACCTAGTTCTAAATTTTAGACCTAGTTCTAAATTTTAGACCTAGTTCTAAATTTTAGACCTAGTTCTAAATTTTAGACCTAGTTCTAAATTTTAGACCTAGTTCTAAATTTTAGACCTAGTTCTAAATTTTAGACCTAGTTCTAAATTTTAGACCTAGTTCTAAATTTTAGACCTAGTTCTAAATTTTAGACCTAGTTCTAAATTTTAGACCTAGTTCTAAATTTTAGACCTAGTTCCGAGTTTTAGACCTAGTTCCGAGTTTTAGACCTAGTTCCGAGTTTTAGACCTAGTTCCGAGTTTTAGACCTAGTTCCGAGTTTTAGACCTAGTTCCGAGTTTTAGACCTAGTTCCGAGTTTTAGACCTAGTTCCGAGTTTTAGACCTAGTTCCGAGTTTTAGACCTAGTTCCGAGTTTTAGACCTAGTTCCGAGTTTTAGACCTAGTTCCGAGTTTTAGACCTAGTTCCGAGTTTTAGACCTAGTTCCGAGTTTTAGACCTAGTTCCGAGTTTTAGACCTAGTTCCGAGTTTTAGACCTAGTTCCGAGTTTTAGACCTAGTTCCGAGTTTTAGACCTAGTTCCGAGTTTTAGACCTAGTACCAAGCTTTAGACCTAGTACCAAGCTTTAGACCTAGTACCAAGCTTTAGACCTAGTACCAAGCTTTAGACCTAGTACCAAGCTTTAGACCTAGTACCAAGCTTTAGACCTAGTACCAAGCTTTAGACCTAGTACCAAGCTTTAGACCTAGTTCCAAGCTTTAGACCTAGTTCCAAGCTTTAGACCTAGTTCTAAATTTAAGACCTGGTTTTAAATTTTAAATTAGGTACTAAATTTCAGATCTGGTTCTGAATTTTAGGTCTGGTTCTAAATTTTAGAACGGGTTTTGACTCTGAAGTCTAGAAGTTGCAAGAGCAGAGGCTCTTACTTAATAGTTGGTAGCCCCAACTATTCGGCAAAAATAAGCTATCATAAAGCTCTTTAAAATTGATAGTTTTGATTCCAATAACTGATCTATTTGTGTGTATGTGCTTTTAATTAGAAATCCATATAACCGAATCCATTCGAAATGTTTATAAAGATCTCCATCCCGACAATAAATGGAATTGTCCAGCTTGATTAACGGCAAAATAAAATTAATGATCCGTTGCAGAGAGCGTCCGTAGGTGAATCGTAACACTTTATATACGTTAAACGTGTTACACTCGAAATGATACGCCACTCACGTGCACCATTTGCGATTTCAGTTTGTGTGAACGTCAGTCGATGTGTTATCTGCATTTTTCCTTCGAGGCCACCATGCACCTGATGAATTGCCCGATAATGTTACCGACGGACGCAGGAAAAGCATATTTTCCAGGTAAAACAACAGGGTGTAAAATGAAAATTACAATTCGAGGAAATAATGCAGCGGGGAAAAAAATTCTCGCCTTTGGGCAAATGGATACAAAACGCAGAACTAGAGCGTGTTGCAGAAATTGTAATAAAATATAAATTTTTGTGTTCACAAGTATATATTATATATACCTGTAAGGTGACATCATGAGATTACACCAATTACAAATAAAAAAAATTCTTTTTTGATTTTCCCGAAATATTATGGCAGAGTTAGATGGAACCACATAGCATACGCAACTCAGAAAATTTCTTGCGTTTTTACTAATTTTCTAGAAGCTACATTTTACGCATCTTGAGATTAAGCCAATTACAAAAAAATTTACAAAAATTAAAAAAATATATGAAATGTATTTGATTTTTCTCGAAATAACATAATATTCATTGGATGGAACCACATGGCATACACAACGCAGAAAATTTCGTACTATTTTCCTAATTTTCTAGAAGCTACATTTTTCAAGCAATTGCGCAAATTACAGAGATTTTTGCAATAATAAAAAAAAATAAAAAAATATTAATTGTATTTCAATTTTTCTCGATTTTTTCGAAATAACATAATATTAATTGGATGGAAGCACAAGGATACACAACCCAGCAAATTTTCTACATTTTTTCTAATTTTCTAGGAGCAGATATGATATAGAAATTCAACGCCTTTGAACAATTTCTTATGGAAACTCTGAAATGAAAGCTTTGTACTTTTTCTAGCAAATATTTATCAAGATATACAAGAAAGTTTACATAGTACATAAAGAGCTGTGAATAGAAATGTGTAATATCAAAAAATTATTAATATTGTGTCTGTGAGATGCAAAATTAATAAGAAAAATGCGTCAATGCGGACTTAATTAACTCCGAGTTTATTATAATTTTGAATATTTTATATAAACATATATATTTATACAATACTTTCAACATGATCGACACCTTTGGTATACTACCTTTTAATTTATTAACCTTGCTTTGTCGAAAATTAGGTGATAGAAATATTTCCAAGCACCATCGACGAATGGATAAAATTTTGATATTAAACATAATTTAATAACAGACACTCTTACTGCCTATTTCTCTCTGTTATTATATTATTTCCATCTCTTAAGTACTTAATTAGACAGAATTAATTATTTTATTAGGTATAGCACATATTTTTTTATGTTGAGTGTAGTATAATTTTCAGAAAACTAATATTTACAAAATTTTATGCATCAAAAGCATCTCAAATGTTCAAGTTATATCATATATGTACATTTAAATATTGTAATATATGTGGTTATATCAAAATTAGCATTCGCATTAACAAAGCATTCAGTACTACGTATTAAATACTACGAATCCGAAATCTCGTACACCTGAGGTCAACTGGACCCCAACGCTACCTTTATTGACCATTTTTCACAAAGTCTCTTGTTTTCGAGACATTTCAGATTTACGTTTAAAAATTAATGCTGCCGTATTATAAAGTTAAGTTTTATTTTGTATTTTTTTAATCTGCCCACTACCGCTGGGGTCTGCTGGACCTCATGTTTGTCCCAGTACTGGCCCAGGGTGTGTACGTTCAAGGTTAAACACATGAGTTAGTTGTGTCTAAACTTAGTATGAGTATATGGTAATTAGTTTAAAATCTAAGCAAATCTTCGTCAAATGTTATCCAAGTTCTGTATCAAGAGTATATTAGGGTTGCATTAGCATATACTGCCGGTATTCCCTTGGTAATTGTTCGAGGATCTTCTGACATGACGGTTAGCTATATTGCATCAAACTATCAAGGTAATATCTCGTGTGTTATGTCGCACCAGGAATCGACATCAAACGCACCTTATTCGATATCAAATCACCCATTTAATAGATATAGGGACCTAAAATTTATTTCGGACTTTGTATTTTTGTTACGTAGTTATAGAATTTAATAAAACTCTCCTTCGATAATTCAGGTTGTTGGGTTATAATTTAACCCGTGTAGCTGTGGACTGTATTAAACACTGATTTGTCTGTATATTATGTATTTGTTGCAGTTCTAATTACTATCACTGATTTGTTACTAAGTTATAATGAAAGAAGATATATTTATTTTTATTAGTTATTTACATGTTGTTGAATGGATTTTACTTTTAGAAATGAACAACTAGTTCAAATTAAAACACTCCGATACCCCATCTACCAGAGGTAGCAACCATTCCGTGTAAATCTTAATGCCCTCAAGTTTGTCACCTTCATGGCCAATATAATAAAACGAAAGGATGTCCGTACAGACTTACTGGTAAACTAACTTCAAAAACAGGTGAATCTATGAGTAGGTGTTCTATGAATCGCGGTGATGTAAAATATATAACCTAGGAGACAACCCAGTTGTTGACCTAATGTGATTATATTAGATATGTTTTTTATAGTCGATGATTACTTAGTACCAATGCCCCAAAAGCCTAATATCACTTTATAGTGTCCACAGTGATTTATTATTCCATATTGAATCTATTTTTTCTACTATAATTGGTACATCATCCCTTCTATCAAGCCTCATTTTTTCTTTCTCCAAATGATGTTCGTGGTCAGAAGAGATAGGAGGGAATTCGTTCGCGTTCTCCTATATGGTAAAAAGTCTATTTCCTACATTATTCTTACTGCCAAAGACAGACTGTTACGGAAGTAACTTTTCCAAGTGAAAAACAAAACCGACTATTAGTCACTGAAACTGGATTTTCCTTACGCGAAACAACGACACGAGGTTTGGACAAAAATTCGATAGTGTCGATAGTAAAACTTTTTAGGAAATAATTATAAAAATAGAAAACAATTATAGAATAACACTACGACTCTCAAAGTTGACCAATTTTGAAAATTTTAAATTCTTAGTTCAACAAAAAGATTTAATTTTTGAAAACATGGGACAATTGTTCATTATTTTTGACTGTGGTTCTAGAAATTCTATAAACGATTACCGATCCAAAGCCTAAATAAACAAAATAATAGAACCAATAGAAAAATGATCACATTTTCACCAAAGCTTTAGGTTGCACCTAAAATTTTCAATTTACGTGAGATTTTTTTATGAAAGTTATGATCAACACATTTAAAAAATTGCAAAAAAAATAATTTTCTAACCAAAAAATATGTTTGAAAAATATATATTCACATTTGTGTCAATCGATTCGAAATGACTTGAAATCAAGAAAGCATAAAATTAGCAAATCTTGCATTTTCTGCAGACTTCCTCTGGGAAATTAAAAATTAATTAATTACTATCGCATTGACAAAACTAAATTTTATGCATCGAATGCAAATCGACTTTACCTAAGAATTTTTCGCCGGTGCATCAATAGTTAAATTGGAAAATAATTTATTCATAGAATGCAAAATCTAATATTAAAACCCATTTTCCATCAATAGACATTATTAATCAATATTCATACGTCTGTGCTATTAAATTCGATTTGAAACATTCATGGAACTATTTAGAATTATTATTGAAGCTGTGTTGCAGTAGAACACATGATTGAAAAGCTCGTTAGCACAAATATTCAAAATGATTTATAGTTTTATATAATTTATCGCCATTTATTGATCGAAATTTAATAAATTGATAATCAGCCCTACTATATCAACGTAGTATAACATTGCAACGTAGTATATAGTTTATATATTAACATTTTTATAATGTTGATGTCGAACGATTGAAAATGACTTTAAACGTCGAGAAAATAGAATTTCTGGGGCAAATTGTTTTTCTCAGAAAATTAAACCTATATTTTGGGAGCTTCCTAAAAAAATTATAGATTCCTTTTCCCTTTTATCAATGTACTCAAACAACGGAGTGTTTGCAACAAAATGTTTTCTTACTCGTTCTGATTTTCCACAATGGCAAGCAATAAAAAAATCCACCCCAAAGTGGCTCTTTAAAAAAATAATACACTTATTCGCATAAAAATAATACGAGGAAAATTCGTGCAATTTTTCCACGAGGAAAGAAAACGTGGGTACCCTGTCTAACCCTCATGTGGTTATTACATAGAATTTTCGGCTATTAAATAAACGACACAGTGTTTCGCCTAAATGTAGGTATCATTTTGACTGTGGAAAAAAGTGTATGTAATAACTTCGAGATACTTAAGAAAATACATAACAGAATGAAATAAATGTGATTTTCGTGTGCTTAATGAAAAATATTAATAGAAATGATAGGTGTTGTACATATGAAAACACATTAGTCATTAGTTATATATACTTGTGCATAATAAACAAGCAATAACTATTAGAAGTAATATTAAACATAATTATTTAATTTCTACCAAAAATAAAGTAGGTACTCAGGCATAGTCAATTACTAAAGTTTATAAGCTGTTTTATTGTTGCTAAAATCAGATTTTTTTTAACATAGGTTACCATTTAACATACCTACAAATATGTAGGTATGAGCCTTATGAATGATATTATTTCAAAGATTTTAATTGATTTTAATAATAATAATTTTAATAATATTTTTGAAGAATTTTAAAGCTTTTAAATAGTATTAAAGGTATATATTTTGTTCACATTTCTATGGATTCTGTACCAATTTGAAGGCTCTTTTAAAATTTTTAATTTTTAGTACGAAAAGTTTCAACAATTTGTCTTAAGGCGCGATACCACGCACTAGTTTATTTTTCAATTTTCAGAAACTCAAAAATAATAATTGCACAAAGAGAAACCAAAAACTTATTAAGTCCATTATTTACAAATGTTGGGAAGTTCATGTAACTTTCAAAACACCACTTACTATTTTTTTTATCGTAATTACTTGACAAATGTACTTGAATCGATTACAAAAAGAATGGTTTGTTAAATATCAAATTTCGATGATATTTAACAAAATGTCTAATGCAGTTTTCTTTTTTGACTTTCGATGGAAAATTCCTCGATCTGAGTTAGGGTTTCAAACAGCTAACAGATTTGCTTTAGGGCAGTTTAGGGCGTTTATATATATACAATGAGGAAATGTGTATTTTCGTTCAAAATATGGATTTTTCATCACGTTTCCAACTAGTGTCCGAACATACGTTTATTAATAATCGTTACAATGTGAAACAATTACATGGGGCCTGTTTTTGTTTTCTTGTTGTTGCCCATAACTGCTCGGAAACATGAAAATCGCTCGTGCGCTTGTGGAAGTTATGAGTTTTCTTAACAATAAGTATTTAATGACGTGGTTATTAATTTTTCCCTTTTTTTTCTTTACTTTATTATAACCAACGGTAGCTCTGGCCGAGAGGTAATTTTCTGTTAAAATCCTTGCAAGGTAGGAAATAGGATAATAAATTTAAAGAATTGTTACATTTATTAAGGTTAACGTAAGTTTCGGGTTTAATATTGTTTTAAATAATGTACGAAAAAATATAATGTAATATATATATATATACAGGGTGTCCCGGAACTCAACCTCAAGCCAAAACGGGGTGATAGTATTAATTCTAACAATTATAAAAAAAAATGTTTAATGTTTAATGAACATTTAGGTGCAACCTAGAGCTTTGGTAAAATCGTCACAATTTTTCGGTCATCACATTGGCACATCCATTTTTTTCTAAGGTATCCAAAATGTTCAGAAGGTATTGAAACGTATAGATATGTAATAATTAATTGTCCGGTGAGAATAGTAATCGCAAAAAAATCGAAAGTTAATTTTTTTATACATCTTTTCGTTTCAGAGGTTTTTGAACATTTTGGCATACCTTAGAAAAAATGTATCTATGTGTGTATGTGTGCGTGTGTGTGTATGTGTGTGTGGCGGATACAAATTTTTGAAACGTAAAGATATATCAAAATTTGCATTTTTGATTCTTTTGCGATTACTATAACTTACCATATAATACTCGGACGCCTAATCAATATGGGTTCAAATTTAGACACTAATAAGTACTACCAAAAAATTTGCTGGTGTCCTATAGTGAAATTATAAATTAATAAAGAGGCACTATAAATTGTACTATGGGAAGTAAAAAATGAAAAAATGTATGAAATCGAGTACAAAACTTAGAAAAAATATTACATCTAATGCAGTTTTGATTATTCCTACTTGTGGCCCTAGTAGGTATATAACATATGTTTTTAGTTTCTCATGTTACAGTATGTATATATTATGAGGACTTGGTTCCAGTATTCATATATGTAGTTGAAAATAGTAAGGATGCCAAAGTAGATAGGTACAATGAAATAGCATAAACCAACTGTCGGAAGGAAATGTTTGCTTATAACTTGTTCTATGAAGGAATTTCTTAGCTCCAACGCAAAAACTTTGTTACATAGGAAACGCACCAAAGCAACGAATTAATTCGCAACTTTCTCATTTCAGTCGAAAACTTTTTGAAAACGCCTCTCGAAAACATTAAATTGTTTGTAAAGAATTTGTATTTCGTTTAGTACATTTTTTAGATTTAGCCGAGGAGGATGACTGACCGAATTCTTGCAAGTCATTGTAAAAGAAATTATTTACAAGTGCTAATTTGGGAACGATTGTTATTTACAAATTAATAATATTTGAACGATTATTATTTATAATTATTGTAACAAAAAATAATTCGATGGATTGTATTTAATACGTTTGCAGGCAGTAAAAGTTTTGTCAAGGTACAAAAAAGATGCGATTCACACTTATATCCAATCCAATAACATAAAATTGTATAATTGATCGATAAAGTGTATATGACTAATGTAATCGTATTCAAAGTAAAAAAAAAAAATACTAGTTGGTATTGGTATTTTGCCCTGAGGCAAGTTACATGAACTTACCAATATGTGTATATAATCGACTTAATCAATAAAAAAATTAATTTATGAGTGATTAAAAGTATTCCGAGTGGATTTATTACACATATTTGAAAACTAACGAACACGTTAACTCGGAGTATTTTCTAAAAGCAAATTGTCACAAATCAATAATTTTTATAATTGAACCAGTTTCCGTAGGACTTTAATGGTTTAGTATGTTAATTAGGACCAATTACTCCATCGTTATACCAAGTAAATCGTCTAATTTTAATTTAAACAAACGCCAAAAAACTACTGATTCTCTCAAACTGATAATTTTTTAAAATTTAACTACTTGTAGTAATATTTCAGTAAGATCTATAAGACCATGATATATATATCCAAAAAAGTTCCATAAAAAAGGTACAAAAATTTAGAGATGCTAAATTTTTAAATTGCTTGTGATATCCAAAACTTGATGTGTAAGAATAGCCAGGTTATCGTATTTTATTCGTTATATACGATGAATGCTATAGCATCCACGTCAAGTATAACGCTTCTATTTTGCGAAATGTGCTTACCCAAGCTAGCGAAAATATAAGATAATGCAAAAATATAGGTTTAATAATTGCAAAAAACTTAAGATTATATAAAAATTCAAAATAATTGACTTGGTATACCATTCATATCATAATAATTGAAAATTGAATGGTAAAGCATTCATATCATTTTGCATCACAATGAAATTGAATGCATTGTATATTATTTTTGATTATATAATTAAGTATTGTGATATGAATCTCAGTATAAATTTTACATGAATTCCAAAATTCAGTTCTTTATAAAGTAGTTATGTAATTTATAGAAAAAGTCAAGTAATATCATTGATGGCAATAGTTTATTGAATTATGAAAATACTTTTGAACAATTATCTTTAATTTAAGTATTTTAAATTTATAAAAGTATAAATTTTAAAATTATAAAATACGAAATAAAAATTAAAATTGAAATAAGGAAAAATATTAAATAATATTATAAATAATAAATAATTATTTTGATTCAATCATTGTATCTATAAAATATTTGTATTAAAAATACTATTGATAGATTTTTTTTACTAAAAAGCATGAATTTCGAACTTCTAGCTAATATTATATTCAATTATAAATAAGTAATGAATAATTATTCTGATTCAATTACTTTTATCTATAAAATCTTTGTATTAAAAATACTTTTAACAGATTCTTCTACTAAAATGCATGAACTTCCAACTTCAAGCTATTATTATATTAAATTATAAATAATTAATAAATAATTAAATATTTATTTTGATTATTAATTAATTATAATTTTATATAATACTAGCAAGAAGTTAGTAATTCTTGCATTTTGGTAAATAATCTATTTGTACTTTTTTAATACAAATATTTTATAGATAAAAGTAATTAAATCAAAATAATTATTTGATTTATTTATTACTTATTTATAATACTTTTTATATAATACTTTTTCTTATTCAAATTTAATTTTTATTTTGTATTTCATAATTTTATGGTTTATACTTTTATAAATATAAAATTATAACTATTGCCATCAATGATATTACTCGACTTTTTCAATAAATTACATAACTACTTTATCAATAACTGCATTTTAGAATTCATGTAAAATTTATACTGAGATTCATTTTATTCAAATCAATTATTTAATCAAAAATAATATAATATACAATGCGTTCATTTGCATTGTGATGCAGAATGATATGAATGCTATAGCATTTAAATTTTAAAGTCAATTAATTCAAATTTAATTTTATATAACCTTAAGATTTTGTAATTATTAAACCTATTATACTCATAGTATTTTTGCAATATCTTATCTTTTTTCTAGCTTGGGTAAACACATTTTGTAAAATGTAACATTTGACGTGGATGCTATAGCATTTAATGATTAAAACATGATAATTGCGTTGAATAAATTTCTACTTAATTATATAATAAAAAATAATATACAATGCGTTCATGTTCATTGAGATGCAGAATTATATGAATGCTACACCATCCAAATCTTAAACTCAATTATTTTGAATTTAATTTTATATAACCTTACGTTTTTGTAATTATTAAACCTATTACATCTATAGTAATTTTGCATTATCTTATTTTTTCCGTAAGAAACGTAATACTTGACGTAGATGCTATAGCATTCATTGATCAAAATATGATATTTGCATGAATTTCTTCGCATTTAATTGCGTTGTGCAATTTTCTAAAAATAAAACAATTATTTAACGGTATCTGCACGCCTCCGAAGCGTCCATGCAGACTTCAGTACTTTTATTAGGTACTTTTGTTATGGAAATTTTGAAAAAATAAAAGGACTATTTGTTACTAAACCAAAGTTTCATATTTTCTTAAATAGCCTTTGATGATATCACAATGTATGCAATGGCGAAAGATGAGTAGAAAATTACTTGTTAAGCACATGGTTAATCGACATTCCTAGTTATTTATAAGTATTTGTAAAATAACCACATCTAGCTCATAAATAAAAATTAGTCGATTATAATATTATATTCTCAATATATATCATTAAAAAAAAACAAATCAATTACAAAAAAATCTAAATCCTACCTTTAAACTGGAAGAACAATTAAATCTCAATTTGATCCGAACAAACAGAACCACTTAACATCACAATCGTTCCGAAAAATCACTGATCAAAAAATCACTATTATGCACAAATTTTAATTGTTCACACTTTGATAAATAATTATTGTTACTAGCACATCACAACAGAATCATAGTTAATCAAATCGATATATAGAACTCATATAATATATTTAACTTTTTTAATATATTTTATTTTTAACGAAACACGTGCTCACCTATAGGCTCCCGACCGGCGACCGCTCACAACGAAGCGAAGGGCTAGACTGATTTCGGCCTCACTCCTGCGGCAGGACGGAGTAGGGCCGTGCGACAAGGGCGCCATCATCCCCTTCCAGTTGACTATCTTATCAATGGCAAAGAATTGTATTTTAAATATTGATAATTTGAAATTGGTATGACAATAATAATTGTTCATCGATTACTTCATTATCATTACATCTTTTTTTTTTGTTATTTCTGAACAGCAATCAGAATCTAATAGTTCTATAATGAGTGAGGCCGTGCGACAAGGGCGCCGTTATCCCCTTCTAGTTGACTATTTTATCAATGGCAAAGAATTGTATTTTAAATATCGATAATTTGAAATTGGTATGACAATAATAATTGTTCATCGATTACTTCATTATCATTACATCTTTTTTTTTGTTATTTCTGAACAGCAATCAGAATCTAATAGTTCTATAATGAGTGAGGCCGTGCGACAAGGGCGCCGTTATCCCCTTCTAGTTGACTATTTTATCAATGGCAAAGAATTGTATTTTAAATATCGATAATTTGAAATTGGTATGACAATAATAATTGTTCATTGATTACTTCATTTTCATTACATCTTTTTTTTTGTTATTTCTGAACAGCAATCAGAATCTAATAGTTCTATAATGAGTGAGGCCGTGCGACAAGGGCGCCGTTATCCCCTTCTAGTTGACTATCTTATCAATGGCAAAGAATTGTATTTTAAATATCGATAATTTGAAATTGTTATGACAATAATAATTGTTCATCGATTACTTCATTATCATTACATCTTTTTACGGGACGGTACCGATTTCAAAACAGTCTACTGTACCGGCTGTTTTTTTTTAATTATTTTTGAACAGCAATCAGAACCTAATACACCTATAAGCTGTTGTGCCGATTTAGACTTAATACTAGTCTGTTTGACAGATGGCAACCCAATCAGTTGTCACATCTCTGTATGATATATTATTATTACAATTTCTGTAATAGGGCGAATATTTTTAATGATGCAGCAATGCCGGGTGAGGTGAGTGCTATTTTCTCTTGGAAATATATTACTATCTATATTTCCAAGTGAAAATCATTGTCAATGCTGTCTGACAACAGGCTGCTCGAAGTGGGTATCGAACCAGGGACCTCTGAAACAAGTCCCGTCGCTCTTAACAGCAATCAGAATCTAATAGTTCTATAAGCTGTTGTATTAATTTTCGACTTAACCCTTACGGGACGGCACCGATTTCAAAACAATCTACTACTGTACCGGCTGTTTTTTTTTAATTATTTTTGAACAGCAATGAGAACCTAATATTCCTATAAGCTGTTGTGCCGATTTTGACTTAATACTAGTCTGTTTGACAGATGGCAACCCAAATAGCTGTCACATCTTTGTACTACATATTAGTGTTACAATTTGTTTAATATTTTTATTGGTGCAGCAACGTCGGGTGTGGGTCATTTCCACTTGATAACATGCTGCTATCTATATTTCCAAGTAAAAATCGTTGCCACAACATGCTGCTCGAAGTGGGTATCGAACCCAGGACCTTCGAATCAAATCTCATCGCTCTTAACCGCTTACCTACGGGAAATTCGATATCAAGTTCATGGATAGATATCAACAAAAATCTATGTTTATTAAGAAATTAACACATGTATGTATTACATACATATTTTCCTACAATTAAATTAAGCATTAATCATGAAATAAAATATTTAAATACCTATGCACGAATAATTTGTTTACAATATCTGTTTGGTAATTTGCATTTTTTAACCGTGAAATAAGTACGTAATAAATTTAATTTGGTTTGCATGAATTCCGGCCGGATAAACGAGTTTCTACTGTGATTTGAAATTCGTATGTCAGTAATAATTGTTTATTTATTTTCAATAATTAATCTGTTACATCATACTGCCATTGTCCAAATTAATTCCAAATATTAATACTGCCTACTTATGATATATGATCTTATTTACAGATGCTGCATGACATCGTGCTTCAAAATTGCTGAAACTTCTGGTGCCGAAAAATGAATTCTTAAAAAAAATATTTTTCAAAAAAACTTAGAAAAAATTAGATTTATGATAATTTTTTGAAATAAGAACTGTTTTTTTGTACCGAAAATGACATTTTTTAAATATTTTAATTTTTTTATAATTTATATATGTTAAACTCGATTTGGCTATTTATTCTCATTCAATATTTTATATTTTATTTAAATAAATTTATAATTATATAAATAAAAGTATAAATAAATTGATTCATTCTTTCATTATAAACTTTATGTGCATTGCATATAAATAAATTACAATTATAATATATATGCGTATATATGGAGTATTTCAGGTTATATAAGCGCAAGGACTTTCAATCAAATTTAGTACTCATGTGCTATGGGAATCTTATAGGAATTTTATATACAGGTATTCATATGTATACTGTTGAAACCATGGACTACTATCCACGGATTTATATATGGATTTACACATGCTTATAAATGGCCTAGCTGCCTTTAGTTTGTATGGAAATTGGATATATAAATGTATATATTGATATTTCTTCAAAACCGAGACCATAATTATATATCTAATAGCGTAATAAAGCGATATATATAGCGATTTCAAGTACATTATTATAATTGGGGAGGGTATACAGATTTTTTTTTAAAAAATTACAGTACACAATAAAAATCATGCTTTTGACAATTACTATCCTAGACAATATAATAATGATTACTATAACTTACCTTCCTTCTACTTCCGATAGTCAGCAATCCCAAGAATCAAGATGTGGCGACCAGTGATGTGACGACGACCACTACACCAAGAAAAGATACGACTAATGAGGTCTGATAGACCTGACAGAAGTATTACAAAAGCAGTATTTCAAAGCGTGTGCTATATGCACATACTACTCATAATATATAAATAATAGTTACGAATTATGCTAAAAAATCTGAAATGGCTTTTCAACTTATTTATTACACCAATTTTACCATAAATAACATGGATTTTTAATTATTTATTTTAATAAGTCAAACTTGAAGAAGTTTGTATGTTCATTTGAATTTCTCAATAAATTTGCTTCTGGATTAGAACTTGAAACCCAAAACAGGAACGATTGCCATTGCAACCGAAGCCATTTAACGACCTCCTTCATTTGGTGTACAATTGATTGATTTGGTACATGTGTGAACAATATCTTCACATACCTCCCTCGCCATTTACTTGTTAAAAAACCCCATATGCACCCTTCGATTCGAACCAGCCTCCTTCTGATTAGAGTCTAGTTTAGCGCTCCAACCGTCTCGGCCACGGCGACGAAGAGTTTCCGCCTGCTAATACTGGAAGGACATTCTTCGACGACTGACCATCATGATTCAAGTCAAGGTCACAGGGGGATGATATAAAAAAAATCAAATTTTCACCTAGGGGTTGAAAGTGGGCTCATTCGATTCTGCTGGTCCTTGCGAATTTCGAGGGGGTTTACAGGGGGGAAAATTTGTCCGTTTTTTGCTCAGGAGAGCAGAAAATCGACTTTTGTAAATTTTACGGTTTTTCTATGGGAATTTTTGGGAGATTTTGTGCTGACCTTGTCGTGGTCAAGGTCAAGGTTACCTTGAAAACGCCTTTGAAAAATTTTTGCGTTTTCAAGGTAACCTTGACCTTGACCTTGACCACGACAAGGTCAGCACAAAATCTCCCCAAAAATTCCCATAGAAAAACCGTAAAATTTACAAAAAGTCGATTTTCTGCTCTCCTGAGCGAAAAACGGACAAAATTTTCCCCCCTGTAACCCCCCGCTTGAAATTCGCAAGGACCAGCAGAATCGAATGAGCCCACTTTCAACCCCCTAGGTGAAAATTTAATTTTTTCATATCATCCCCCTGTGACCTTGACTTGAATCATGATGGTCAGTCGTCGAAGAATGTCCTTCCAGTATTAGCAGGCGAAACTCTTCGTCGCCGTGGCCGAGACGGTTGGAGCGCTAAACTAGATTCTAATCAGAAGGAGGCTGGTTCGAATCCGAAGGGTGCATATGGGGTTTTTTACAAGTTAAATGGCGAGGGAGGTATGTGAAGATATTGTTCAAACATGTACCAAAATCAATCACTTTTCACAGGTGGTGAAATGGACGAGGCTGTTAAATGGCTTCGGTCGCAATGGCGATTGTTCTCGTTTTTGGATTTCGAGTTCGAATCTCCAAGGAAAATATTAAGTATATTTAGTTTATTTTTCAATAAATTTTAAATAAACATAAAATATTGCTTGAAATATATAAATAATAGTTATAAATTATAAAAATTATAGCATTTGACACTTTTTAATTGAAAGTATTAGTATTCTTAGTAATTAGGCATGATAAATAATAAAAATTGATAAAAAAATTAAGGATAGTGTTGGTCAATATCTTAGTCAATTACTAAAGAATCAACAACTATATCTACATGAATCATTATACAAGACCTTAATTTGTATGGGAAAAAAATATTAAATGTATATATTGCTTTTACCATCATTATATATGAGGT